>NC_092287.1:7870296-7875296 GCF_036320965.1 Panulirus ornatus
CATTATCTCCATATCCACACTCCTTCCTGGGTCCATACCTGAGCAGCGTCTCACCTCACGTTGACATGTGTGTACTACACCCTTCCTGCCAGCGGCTCACTACACCTGCCATCATACATCTGCTACACCTACCATCATACACCTGCTATCGTACACCTACACCTGCCATCACACACCTACACCTGCCATCATACACCTGCTATCACACACCTACACCTGCTACATCTACCATCATAAACCTGCTACACCTGCTATCATACACCCACACCTGCCATCGTAAACCCACACCCTGCTGGGCGGTGTCATACACCCACCCACCCTCCAGATCTCCTACACCCTACATTCCCTGAGCCATGTACAACGCCACACGTCTCTATATACACCCCCTCCTAGTCTCCCATACTCCCTCTCCCCTCCAACACACACACACACACACACACAGTGCTCTCCCCGCCTCCTCCTACAACCACAGTGGCACCCTCACCCCGAACACCCGTGAGGAAACCACACAGTACACACATTCGACCAACGATGATCCTTGTAAGGAGGAGGTACGGTACGTGCCCCGCCTCCCGTGTTCCATTCCCTCGCCCCACCCCACTCACCCCTGAGCAGCAATAACTACGCTAGTCCCGGGCATCTGTCATAATACCCAAGTCATTCCAAGAGCAATGTGACATCATCATATAAGAGCAGCGAGGTGGCCTCTCCCTCCCGGAACCAAGAGAAGGCTAAAGCATGGCCCACCACAAGGCCGGAAATCTTCCATGGTCTTTGGGTAAATATGAACTTTAAAAGGCAGGCACACACACACACACACACCCTCCCACAGCCCCCCTTGAGGCCCATTGTATCCCATGATGCATTGCTTAGCGTTGGAGGGAGGGAGGGAGGGAGGGAAATTGACCCTAAAGCCCCCCAGACACAAGAGTGCTCTTAAACGCCCGCTCTCCATTCGCTACTGCCAACGTCACTTACTACACCGAGGATATATTGTGTACTCTCATCCTGTGTGGCGGATACTGAGGGCAACAGAAGGCGGGAGACGACCCCCCTGCATCACCCACTTCGGCAGCGGCGGCGGGAGACGACCCCCCTTGCATCACCCACTTCGGCAGCGGCAGCGGGAGACGACCCCCCTGCATCACCCACTTCGGCAGCGGCGGGAGACGACCCCCTGCATCACCCACTTCAGCAGCGGCGGGAGACGACCCCCTGCATCACCCACTTCGGCAGCGGCAGCGGCAGCGGACGACCCCCCTCCATCACCCACTTCGGCGGCAGCGGTGGGAGACGACCCCCCTGCATCACCCATTTCGGCGGCAGCGGCGGGAGACGACCCACCTGCATCACCCATTTCGGCAGCGGCGGGAGACGACCCCCCTGCATCACCCACTTCGGCGGCAGCGGCGGGAGACGACCCCCTGCATCACCCATTTCGGCGGCGGCAGCGGTGGGAGACGACCCACCTGCATCACCCACTTCGGCAACGGCGGGAGACGATCCCCCCGCATCACCCAGGATGAAATCGAAAACCTTGGTGACCTCTGTCCAGAACATCCTCCTCCCGGTCCGTCAAGATGTCGCTGTCTCTTCTCTCTCTCTCTCTCTCTCTCTCTCTCTCTCTCTCTCTCTCTCTCTCTCTCTCTCTCTCTCTCTCTCTTCTCTCTCTCTTCTACTGGGTATCATTTCTGCTCCGGCTTCCGGCCGAGTTGTGTACGCGTGCCATCCCCGCCACTCGTATCTGGACCTGCTGGACTGGCTGCTACCTACCTTCCCGTAGTTTATATGTGGGGACCAAACACACGAGGAGGGACCGTTATGAGATCGTACTTCCATCTTACCTCCGTACAGCGAGGCTGGGAAAATACCACCTTTCATCTCTCTCTCTCTCTCTCCATCTTTTCATTTTCCCATAAACTTTCCCCATTTTCAAAAGTCGGCGCTGTAAACATCCGGGTTATCAATTTAACCCCACCTGTCGTATTTTTCTCAATGACTCCCATTTACCGTACAGTCGTAACCGGCATGCCTGAGCCATGCTGGTTACCACAGAGATAGCTCACAAATGGTCACCAACCAAGCTGGCTGGCACGAAGGCACCACACACACACACACCAGCTCACAAAAGGTCACCAACCAAGCAGGGAGTCAGGAAGGCACCACACACACACACCAGCTCACAAAAGGTCACCAACCAAGCTGGCTGGCACAAAGGCACCACACACACACACACCAGCTAACAAAAGGTCATCAACCAAGCAAGGAGCCAGGAAGGCACCACACACATACACACACCACCTCACAAAAGGTCACCAACCAAGCTGGCTGGCACGAAGGCACCACACACACACACCAGCTGGTAAAGGTCAAAAACCAACCAACCAACCAACCAGGCAGGCTGGGAGGTTGGCAGGGAGGGAGGGAGGCAGGCCACCACCCCCTGCACGAGGAAGCCAAGCCACAAGTCATGGCTGGGCCGTCATCTCGCCCCGACGTAACACTGATCCACGACTTTATCTTCCGTCATTTATATCCCCCCGACGTGTTATGAGTTGCTTCACAAATATGTGTGCCACGAATCTTACGGTGGGAAAAAGGAACGCTGGGTCTCTCTCGCTGGGTTTCTCTCTCTCTCTCTCTCTCTCTCTCTCTCTCTCTCTCTCTCTCTCTCTCTCTCTCTCTCTCTCTCTCTCTCTCTCTCTCTCTGAACCCCGGGAGGGTGTAGGTGTGTGAACCAATTTCCATAGTGATGTCCAAATCTCGTGCCATCTCACCATTACAGAACTTTTCATTATCATCATTATTCCTGCGATTGGATTCGTACTTGTTTATATATATATATATATATATATATATATATATATATATATATATATATATATATATATATATACATATAGATAGATAGATAGATAGATAGATAGACAGATAGATATCAGTAATCATCATCATCGCTATTTGGGTATAATTTCAAAATGAAAAAAAAAAGATGTAAACATCGTCTCGCAGACAAGTTATTGTAAATAGACTAATGAACGCTTCACACACACACACACACACACACACACACACACACACACACACACACACACACACAATAATCCACCACTGTGGGGGAAAAAACTTTTTGAATCTAATGTTGTTTGTGTGTGAATACAAACCGTAATCACACACACGACATAAATTTCAAAATTGCTCTCCTTGTGGACGATATCATCACGCCAGTGTTGCAAAGGCGGGGGGAGGAGATGAAGTCTTGGACATTACGAAGATAAACAAAATAAAAGCAGGCAGATAAAAATAAACTGCACCCATACAAGGCACCTGATGGAACTAGCCTTACGTGCGGAGGGAACTAGCAGAGGCACTGGCCTAGGCCTCTCGAAAATGCGGGTCATTCAAGATGTGGGAGAAGGCACATGTCGTGCCCATCTTTAAGAAGGGAGACAGGGAAATGGCGCGGAGCTACAACGAGCCTGTTTCGTGGACGAGTGTGGGTCGTACGACACCGGAAAAAAAATATTAATAGAAATGTATTAACGATTACCCACAAAGGTGAAACTACTGAGGTGGGAGACAATAAGGCTTTAGGAAGAGGAGACCTTCCCCTCAAGGACCACTGAAAGACTTCAACTACATGGGAGACCTCAGCCTGAGATCAAAGAGATGCATGAGCAGACTGTCCGTTGCTATAATGCAGAGGAAAGCATATGACACTGTGCTCCATCTGGAGTTCATTAAGAAGGTGGAGCTTCGTGCTGGAATGAGGAGGAAACTTCTTCGCCGGGTGGAAGTTTACCCTTGTGGCAGGGAACAATAAAAGATGCAAGCACGAGGCGCACGCTCAAACCGGGCTGAGGTTAAAACTGGCGTGCCACAGGGCTCAATCTAGGACCCTCTTCTGTTCTTGTGGCGCATGTCCATGACTATCCTCGGAGACATAAGACTCGTACCAAAAATAGAGTTGCTGATCACGCCATGGTTCAGAGAGAGAGAGAGAGAGAGAGAGAGAGAGAGAGAGAGAGAGAGAGAGAGAGAGAGAGCGAGAGAGAGAGAAAAACATGACAACGACTGCGTCAGCTAACAAGGGGACCTGGACAAATTCTAAAGCTAGTTTTGAGAAATGGATGGTGACATTCAATCGCTGTAAGTGCGAGATGATGAGGACGGGACTCGGGGAAAGAAGAGGCCCCCCCCGGTGTGAATACTTCCGAACGAGAAATGAGCGACGCAGGAACTGATTTGTGAAAGTGATTTAGGAGAGGGGGGGGAGTCGACATTGTGTCTAACCTACCTCCGGAGGTATACATCAAGGGACCGTGAGAGACGCAACTCTGTACGCTGGCAAATATTAGAAAGAAATAGCTTTCAAGTGAATGGACAATGGTAATGTGTGAGTATGCTATTCACAACGTACAAGTCTATCAAACCGAAGCTGGATAATGCCTCGGACGTGTCTGCTGGATAATGCCTCTGACGTGTCTGCTGGATAATGCCTCTGACGTGTCTGCTGGATAATGCCTCTGACGTGTCTGCTGGATAATGCCTCTGACGTGTCTGCTGGATAATGCCTCTGACGTGTCTGCTGGATAATGCCTCTGACGTGTCTGCTGGATAATGCCTCTGACGTGTCTGCTGGATAATGCCTCTGACGTGTCTGATCACAGCATATAATGCACTGAGATACGAGCATGTCTGGGAGGGATCCAGAGAAGAAGAACCAATATGATGAAAGGACCAAGATCTGAGCCAACAATGAGAGGCTGAAGGGGCTTAAAAAAGCCGCCTACACACCGGAGGAGAGAAGAGACAGAGGAGTGACCTGATAACAGCTTTTAAGCTCGTGAATCAAACAGATGAGGGCAAACAGTTCTACACGAGGTGCAGCATGAACAAACAAAAGAGGCCGAGATCACAAGCTGAGAAGGAGTCTGGCTGAGCAGGACGTGAAGAATGACCGGCTCAGTGTCACGTCTGATGGAGAGGCTGGATGGGTC
>NC_092287.1:7877796-7945296 GCF_036320965.1 Panulirus ornatus
GACGCCCTCGATAATTCCCATATTGCATTTCACTAACTCGTCAAAAGGTAGTCAAAAAAAAAAAAAAAAAAAAAAAAAAAATATATATATATATATATATATATATATATATATATATATATATATATATATATATATATATACACACAAGTCTGGTCATTCGTCTCTGAGGTATTCATGGAGAACCTTACACTGCAGTCCTTCATGTATCGAAGGCTTCCCACACGATGAGGCATCAGGATCTAATCTCCAATCCCTCCACTCCTGGCTTCCCTCCATCACCCTGCTCTCCCGTGGCTGGTGACGGGTCTCCCTCCATATAGCTGTCGATGGACCAACCGTTTCTCCTCCTTCTTTCGCTCTCAATGAGCGGTGTCCCTCAGGGTACAGTCCTGTGCCCCTTTTCTTCCTCCCTTTCATCGAAGGATTTCCTTTCTCCAGGAGATGACCAGACGCGCTCATGCGCAAGGGACTCGACACCGCGTTCTTAAACCACCCTCCCTCCCTTCCGATCCGCCTCACCTCCTCATCCTCAGCATACCTTACGTAAGCCTTGTCTCATAGCAACAACCTCAATATACTCACGTTCGAAGAGGCTTTTCCCACAGGGGGCGGACGCAACTCAATTAACTTTAACGGCTCTAAAACACCGAGTCTTACCCCCTCCCCTTATTTTTTTTTCTCTCTCTCTAAAAACCCTCTCATAATTTTTCACCCATTCCATTTGACGGCTCTGTAATTCCACCTCTCGACACAATAAACATAATTGGGTGTCGCCTTAACATCTGCCCCGTCTTTGGAAACCCACCCCTCATCACAGTTAATAGCTGCCACGACCCACGAACTTGGCAAGTCCTCTTCAGATGTGCGAATAATTCTTCCGCGTACGAACACAGTGTTCTACTACGACTAGCAACGAGATGGTTCAGTCCTGGTGTGGACTACTGCAGCTCCCACACCTCGGGAGATTCAAGCACAACATGCCTAAAAGACTTCGAGTCCAAAGTAGTCCCATCTATCCCAAAAAAAAAATCTTTAGCCCGTTGTCCTTCGCCTCGCTGTTTGGTATTCCTCTCTCTCTCTCTCTCTCTCTCTCTCTCTCTCTCTCTCTCTCTCTCTCTCTCTCTCTCTCTCTCACTAACCCCTCCTTTGCTATGGCTATTACTCAAGTACCTGTTTCCGAGAACTGGCTGCTTGTGTGTGTGTGTGTGTGTGTGTGTGTGTGTGTGTGTGTGTGTGTGTGTGTGTGTGCCCCCCGGCCATTAGCCAGGACACGTACGGCACTCGACCAGCCGCTGCGTCACATGATTACCATGTGGGTCTCCAGCAACTCAAGGGGGGTTGGAATGTCCATTTCCTTCCCCAAGGACCACGAACACTGTGTTGGAATTCTTTCACACACACACACACACACACACACACACACACCTACCTCCTACCCACTAAGTCCTGACCCTCTTGAAAAGGGCAGGATCTCCCTACCTGAAACTGACAGATTGCCCCTTTCTCTCTTCTTCCCTCTTCACTTGTCTTTTTTTTTTTCTCTTGTCTTTTTGTCATTTATCTTACGGCCTGGCCTATAAGAGGGCTCTCTCTCTCTCTCTCTCTCTCTCTCTCTCTCTCTCTCTCTCTCTCTCTCTCTCTCTCTCTCTCTCTTTCGGTAACCGAGGCTTGAGACGACGAGAGAGAGAGAGAGAGAGAGAGAGAGAGAGAGAGAGAGAGAGAGAGAGAGAGAGAGAGAGAGAGAGAGAGAGAGAGAGCCATCCACCCACACACACACAGTCCCCCGTGGGGACCCCATATTACCTCTCGAGTCAAAAAGGAAACGTCACACCAGAAGGAGAATGTATATACTTGGGACCCGTAGTATCTTCCCCATCAACCATGCCCCTTTGTACGAGATGCCGTACAAAAAAGGGAGGAATATTACATTTCCTTCCGCCAGCATCGCAGGCCATATAAGGCAAAGGTTTTCCTTGATATATATATATATATATATATATATATATATATATATATATATATATATATATATATATATATACATATATAATTTTTGATTTTCCAAAACAAAGGAACAGAGAAGGGGGCCAAGTAAGGATATTCCCTCAAAGGCTCAGTCCTCTGTTCTTAACGCTACCTTGCTAACGCGGGAAATGGCGAATGGTATAAAATATATATACATACACACACACACACACACACACACACACATATATATATATATATATATATATATATATATATATATATATATATATATATATATATATATATATATATATATTGCGCCCCTGTCCCTTGTAGAAAGGATGGCTACACAATTTACATTTTTTTTTCTCGAAGGGAATACGATGTCTTTGTCTTCCTGTCAGGGTGTATATAATGCTGGGTGGGTGCTGGTCTCGGTATTGGCAGACGTGTGTGTGTGTGATCTTCACCGTAACGGTACGACCCCTTGGGCACGACGGTACGTCCCCTTGGTCCACGTCAACATCCAGTGGGAGGTCGTACACGACGCGTCGAGCCCACAAGAGTCGTGTCGTCGTGCTCAAGGGTCGTACCGTCTTACCGGATGGGGTTTAAGACCCTTTATCATGGATATCAGTACACACACACACACACACACACACACACACACACACACACACACACATAGAAGCAGACACACAGACAGACAGACAGACAGACACACACACACACACACACACACACACACACACACACACACATATACATAGAAACAGATATATAGACACAGACAGACAGACAGACACACACACACACACACACACACACACACACACATAAACGAAGACACAGACAGACAGACACAACACACACAGATGACCTTCTCCACCTTATTTCGCCCATTATCTCACAGTGTTAACTCTCTGCCGTGAGGGCAACTTCTACAATTCATACTTGCAAAAAAAAAAAAAAAAAAACTTAAATTAATGACTTAATTACCGCTTCCTTCTCTTCTTTTCCGCCCTGTTGGTATACCAAATTGAAACGTCAATCACTAATGGACCAAAAAAAAAAATAAAGCAAAGCTAAAATAAAAAAAGTTAAAACGGGTCACTTTTCACTTACTGAGCCGCAAATTATGTATTTCCAATCTCTGTTAATTAAACTCCTCTATCATTTATATAATGAGTCGCATTTCCATAAATCGCATTCAATTTATATACCAACAATGAAGAATGAATATTCGAAAAAAAGTTTATATATTCTTTCTTTCATACTATTCGCCATTTCCCGCGTCAGCGAGGTAGCGTTAAGAACAGAGGACTGGGCCTCTGAGGAAACAACCTCATCCAGCCCCCTTCTCTGTTCCTTCCTTTGGAGAAAAAAAAAAGAGAGAGAGAGAGAGAGGAGGATTTACAGCCCCCCGCTCCCTTCCCTTTTAGTCGCCTTCTACGACACGCAGGGAATACGTGGGAAGTATTCTTTCTCCCCTATCCCCAGGGATATATATATATATATATATATATATATATATATATATATATATATATATATATATATCGTACTTAATATCCGTCTCCAGCATCAGCGGGGTAGCGCAAGAAAATAGACGAGGAGTGGCCCGACCACACACACACACACACACACACACACATACACACACACACACACATATATATATATATATATATATATATATATATATATATATATATATATATATATATATATATATATATACAATCTTTCTTCTTTTATTTCATGTTTTTACTCTCTCTCTCTCTCTCTCTCTCTCTCTCTCTCTCTCTCTCTCTCTCTCTCTCTCTCTCTCTCTCTTTCAATTCCCACGGCAGCAATGCTACGACCAAATGAAAACAACTTTATTACAGCAGGCCACACCAACAAGATGGCAGGGTGAAGCAGGCCACACCAACATGACGGCAGGGTGAAGCAGGCCACACCAACATGACGGCAGGGTGAAGCAGGCCACACCAACATGACGGCAGAGTGAAACAGGCCACACCAACATGATGGCAGGGTGGAGCAGGCCACACCAACATGATAGCAGGGTATTGCAGGCCACACCAACATGACGGCAGGGTGAAGCAGGCCACACCAACATGACGGCAGAGTGAAACAGGCCACACCAACATGATGGCAGGGTGAAGCAGGCCACACCAACATGACGGCAGGGTATTGCAGGCCACACCAACATGACGGCTGGGTGAAGCAGGCCACACCAGCATATGTGTTCCTCATAACACCACTTGACTTCAACATGGTGTGTCACAAACACATCCCACAGTAAGACATGAACGTCCATTTTTCTGCTGCCACCAGTATCACTCACTGGCTACAGTCGTACAAGATCCGTCTACAAAACCTGATTTTCACAGAACCTTTTAACTGAATGCAGGTCACTGAATGAATTTCAACTCCATTACTGGTTGGGGAATGGTGTCAACACCATTACTGGTTGGGGAACACTACCTCAACCCCACTAAAGGGTTGGGAACGCTATCTCAACCCCACTAAGGTTTGGGAACGCTATCTCAACCCCAATATGGTTGGGGAACGCTATCTCAACACCATTACAGGCTAGGCGATGTATTCTCAACTCTTTTCATGACTAATAAAAGATCTTTCCCATTCATTCATAAACCCCTGACTTGCGTCGAGATTAAAAAGAAAAAAAAAAATAGAGAAAATCCTCCTATTCGGTTGCTCTCCTTTGCACAAGGGCGTCCACTGCCTCCTGCAGCAGATGTAACCACCACTTCACATTCAAGGTATCAGGTTCTGTTGCAGCGGTGTTTGCAAGACCCGATCCTTCAATAACCTCACGGTTGTCAAAGCAGCAAATTACCACACTCCAGGGGTGGAGAGAGGAGGCCTCGATAACCCTCGTCTAGCAAGATAGGCAAGGGAAAAGTGGAGGCGGGTGTGGAGGCGCTAAACTCAAGACTTAAGGTGGAGGGGGTGGAGGCAGTATACGCAACGCACATGGTGGAGGTGGAGGGACTATGTACACTGAACGCTTAAGGTGGAGGAGGACGTGGAAGGGTACATACTCAGTGAGGTGGAGGCAATATAGTTAAACTTAAGGTGGATGTGGAGACATTATACTCAACCTAAGGTGGATGTGGAGGCATTATACTCAACCTAAGGTGGATGTGGAGGCATTATGCTCAACCTAAGGTGGATGTTGAGGCATTATACTCAACCTAAGGTGGATGTGGAGGCATTATACTCAACCTAAGGTGGATGTGGAGGCATTATACTCAACCTAAGGTGGATGTGGAGGCATTATACTCAACCTAAGGTGGATGTGGAGGCATTATACTCAACCTAAGGTATATGTGGAGGCACTATACTCAACCTAAGGTGGATGTGGAGGCACTAATATACTCCGCACTTAACATGAATGTCAGAACCACATCCCAACCACATGTGTGACCTGGTAACTGAGGCTAAGTTATGAACGTTTTCTCCTACGGTGAACCTGTGAGAGACGCGGAAGTCACCCCACGGTTAATTATGACACAGGCCGGCACAAATCCACAGTTAATTATGACACAGGCCGGCACAAATCCACGGTTAATTATGACACAGGCCAGCACAAATCCACGGTTAATCATGACACAGGCTGGCACAAATCCACGGTTAATTATGACACAGGCCAGCACAAATCCACGGTTAATTATGACACAGGCCGGCACAAATCCACGGTTAATTATGACACAGGCCAGCACAAATCCACGGTTAATTATGACACAGGCCGGCACAAATCCACGGTTAATTATGACACAGGCCGGCACAAATCCACGGTTAATTATGACACAGGCCAGCACAAATCCACGGTTAATTATGACACAGGCTGGCACAAATCCACGGTTAATTATGACACAGGCCGGCACAAATCCACGGTTAATTATGACACAGGCCGGCACAAATCCACGGTTGATTATGACACAGGCTGGCACAAATCCACGGTTAATTATGACACAGGCTGGCACAAATCCACGGTTAATTACAACACATGGCGACACAAATCCAAGGTTAATTATGACACAGCCGACACAAATCCACAGTTAATTATGACACAACCGACTCAAATCCACGGTTAATTATGACACAGGCCGACACAAATCCACGGTTAATTATGACAGCCGACACAAATCCACAGTTAATTATGACACAACCGACTCAAATCCAAGGTTAATTATGACACAGCCGACACAAATCCACGGTTATGACACAGACCGATCTCACCTTTTGGCTCCTCTTAAGAGTGTGGATGGCAGCGACCAGAGAACACCGACCCACGGTTAATGTGAGGCTGACACACCCACGGTTAACCCGAGAATGGTGACCTTAGGCGTAATATGAGAGAGAGAGAGAGAGAGAGAGAGAGAGAGAGAGAGAGAGAGAGAGAGAGAGAGAGAGAGAAGAGTTACATAGATACACAGACCACACAGACCCAAGGTCCAGGCGAGGTGGTCTGGCCTTAAACACTTACTTGAGAGAGATAAAGAGAAATAGGTAGATATAGAGAGTCTCTCTCTCTCTCTCTCTCTCTCTCTCTCTCTCTCTCTCTCTCTCTCTCTCTCTCTCTCCCTCTGAGCGCTGGTCCGTCTGCAGGAAACGTAACATGACAGGAGGCCGGGATAACACGGGCCACAACCTGGATACGAACCCAGGCTTCGCGCAGGCTAATATATACCTCGCGGGGTCACAGCACACACACACACACACACACACACACACACACACACACACACACCTTCATTACAATCTCTTTCTGCCTCAGCACCTCTGTGAGGGAGACCTTTCCCCCGCCACATCTCCCGTCAGTGTTTGCTTTGGGGAAAAATAGGTCACGGACCCTCCCTCCCCAACCCCTCGCCCCGCCACCTTCCCCCACCTCACCTCCCTGCCACCTCCGCCAACCCAGCTGGCACGTTAGAAAAACACCTGGCACCACAGGAGGACAACGACGCTAGATCTAATGCTTTTGGCAATCACATTCAAGCGAAAATCAAAAAAAAAATAAAAAGCCAACTGCATTTCCAACATTAATATCCGTCCAGAAGAAAGAAAGAAAAAAAAAGAAGTCGCGAAAAACACGAAGTATTTTTGCGCGCCTGAGGAACGAGTGTCTTTATCATGCACGTAAAACATATCGACTCCTATCTGCAGGGCGCCCTCACCCCCATGTCGGTAATGCCCTTGATCACGACGGTGTGGCCCTTGAACACGACCGTACGGGCCTTAGGCACGACCGACGGTAAGGCCCTTGAACACAGCCTTAAGGATCTTATCCACGACGGTAAGGTCACTCATCACGACCGCTGGGTTTATTAAGGGCCCTAAGCAAGACGGTACGGCCCTTGAGCACGACGGTACGGCCCTTAAGCATGACAACACGGCGCTTAAGCAAGACGGTACGGCCCTTGAGCGATATACCTCCCTAACCACAACAAGTAGGGCCCTTGAGCACGAAGGTACGGCCCCTTAGACACAACAGGAAAGGCCTTGAGAACGATAGGCCTTTCAAAATGAGCCTTTACTTAAAAGTCAAGTCGTACCGTATGTATATGTACATGCATCTTCATGTGGGTGTGTGATCATAAGTGTACATGGCACGTCTGAGCGTGTGTGTAACACCACACACCAATGTGTATACATGTTACCCTATCCTCGTGGATGGGTACATGTGAATACATACACGCTCAGGTGTGTACATACACAAGCGGATGTTTGGACACAATGTATACATGGGTTAACATCAGGAGAGAAAAAAAGAGAGTATATGAATATTCCATGGGGTAAAGTAGTAGTAGCAGTAGCGGTGGTAGAGAGAGAACAACCATACTCACATTACACCCGCCAGGAGCCAAATTCCTAAAAGCATAGCCGAGGCAAGGTTCCTCCTCCGCCCGGTAAAGGAAACCGTACCTCGCGGGCGCCGCCACATAAACGCATTTACAACCCTGCCTCCGTCCCCAACATTATGCCGGGAATGTCCTCGTTGATAATCCGGCAGGACAGGAGTCGCCCAGGCGGAACTGACTGGCCCTGAGCCAGTCCTCCTCCTCCTCCTCCTGCACAGTCGTCAACGTGGTATTTCGCCACGAGAGGATTTCGGGCGCACTGGAGACCGCAAGGGTTTCAGCACACTGAAGGCTTGAAGGATTTCAGCACACTGAAGGCTGCAAGAATTTTCAGCACACTGAAGGCTGCAAGAATTTCAGCACACTAAAGGCTGCAAGAATTTCAGCACACTGAAGGCTGCAAGAATTTTCAGCACACTGAAGGCTGCAAGAATTTTCAGCACACTGATGGCTGCAAGAATTTTCAGCACACTGATGGCTGCAAGAATTTCAGCACATTGGACGCTGCAAGAATTTCAGCACAGTGGAGACTGCAAGAATTTTCAGCACACTGATGGCTGCCAGACTTTTCAGCACACTGAAGGCTGCAAGAATTTTCAGCACACTGGAGGCCGCAAGGTTTTCGACACCCTAAAGACCGAAAGGATCTGTATACACCACAGGCCGCAAGGGATCTCGACCATCAAGAGGCAGCGATATACATCATTTCTAAAGCCTCTGAGTGACTCCTGTGCTCGCGGTCCGATTCCATAGGGAAGGAGAGGCTCAGGTCTGGATCCACAGTCACACTGGAACGGTCCAGTGGTGTCAAGCGAAGGTGACCGGCAAACCTAGCGATCTCAGGACGACGAAACCCCCAAACTGCTGGCGGTGTGGCCAAGCGCCCTCTCCGTGGAGGCAGGAACACACGAAGGTAAATCACCTTCCGGGTCACTTTTGAAACTGGTTGTCAAGTTATTATTCAACAGGATATGAGCGACCCAAGTCAACAGTTCACATCACCGGCAGGGTCGAGAGAGAGAGAGAGAGAGAGAGAGAGAGAGAGAGAGAGAGAGAGAGAGAGAGAGAGAGAGAGAGAGAGAGAGAGAGAGAGAGAGATAAACGAGCGAGAATGGCAGACTCGAACTTATCTGCGCAGGGAAAGATAAGAAATACCTCACGAATACCTTACGCTGGTTCCGGAGAGGGGTCGTATACGCCTCCCTTGAAACAGCTCAGCCTGAGACCCAAGGTTTACATTGTGATCTGCTCCTCAGTCAGACTCCTGTGGAGGGGGGGGGGGTCGAGGTCCATAGGCCAAAGACGGGAGAGACATGACTCCAACGTGGAAACTTTCGACTGGGAATACATAACATCGGCAGCAGACAGGTCTTCGAAAACAGGAGGGGACATACATAGCTCTGGCAAGGACATGACAAGAAACTAAACATGAGATAAGAATGAAAGACGTGAGGCAATCGCTGTAGAGCAGGAAAAACACAAACAAACAGACAGAGAGACAGATGGATGATCACACGTTAAGCACACAGTGGAATCAGATATGACGCGATCAGGATTCCAGAAATGCAAGACACCCAAGAATGGTTTCAGAGAGAGACTCCGGTTCCCCCGACGAATGACAGAAACAAAAGAAAGGTAACACACAAACAGCCAATAATAATTCAAGTCGTCACACACACACACACACACACACACACACACACACACAGACAGAGCACACATATATATGTAATTACATATACACAATGATAAAAAAGTAGCACACAAACAGCCAATTGCAATTCAAGTCGTTAAACACACACACACACACATATATATAATTACACATACACAAAAACACTCGTATGAAACAAAAAACACTTACGTCACCCCACCATCCCCACTCAGCATCTCCCGGATAAACATACCTGGAAAAAAAGAGGAGAAAATAACCACAAGTCAGAGTTGGTGGTGGATAACGAACGGCTCTCATACGACACGAGACGGAAGAGGAGCAGGAGGAGGAGGAGGAGGAGGAAGAGGAGGTGTAGTTGTTGTTTGAGATTAAAACCTTCCCACAACTCAGGAGGTGGGGCCGGCCCTATACTCCAGGGCGGGCCCGGCGATAGTGAGGGACCTTAAGCACTGGGCCTAAGGGGGAGGTGAGCTGGGGGCTTGTTATCCCACCCGGCCTCCACGAGAGCCAGGCTTCCTCTGGAGGAGGTGAAGGTGGGGTCGAGGTGGGGGTAGAGAGAAGGAGCAGTATTGCCACATGCCGCCAGCTCGCTGGACTGATAGGGACACACACCGGGAAATAACATGGTGAACTGATCTTTAATGAATGGTGGTAAGAGAGACTCCACGCGGGCCATATGTGGGAGCGTGTGTGTGTGTGTGTGTGTGTGTGTGGGGTGAGGGGGACGACACCACACCACCACCCCCCTAAAAACCCTGCCAGTAATGGCCCACGTGACAGACGGTAATTAATTCTAACCCCGCGAGAGAGAGAGAGAGAGAGAGAGAGAGAGAGAGAGAGAGAGAGAGAGAGAGAGAGAGAGAGAGAACAAAATCATAGTGTGATACAACGTGACACACGACACCATTACTGGCCGACTCCTCTCCCTTCTTTGCTTTCACCCATTCCTTTACTATTCCTATATCTCGAACTTACGTCTCATACATTTTCTTCACCTCTCCCCTTCACCCATTCCTTTACTACCTCTCCCTAACTGCTGCTTTACTACCTCTCCTTCATCCTTTCTCTTCCCTCTCCCTCACTGCCCAAGTACCCCTTCCTCACCTCTTCCTTCCCTCTCCCTCACTTCCTCACTATCTCTTCCTCATCTCTTCCCTTCCCTCTCCCTCACTTCCTCACTACCTCTTCCTCATCCCTTCCCTCCCTCTCCCTCACTTCCTCTTCCTCATCCCTTCCCTCCCTCACTACCTCTTCCTCATCTCTTCCCTTCCCTCTCCCTCACTTTCTCTTCCTCATCCCTTCCCTCCCTCTCCTTCACTTCCTCACTACCTCTTCCTCATCCCTCCCTCTCCTTCACTCCCTCACTACCTCTTCCTCATCCCTTCCCTCCCTCTCATTCACTCCCTCTACCTCTTCCTCATCCCTTCCCTCCCTCTCCCTCACTTCCTCACTACCTCTTCCTCATTCCTTCCCTCTCCTTCACTCCCTCACTACCTCTTCCTCATCCCTCCCTCCCTCCCTCCTTCTCCCTCACGCCTTAACGGATACCAGAAGAGTCGCCTCCTCAACGCCAATGCATCATTAAGTCACACAAAATGACAAGATACACACACACACACACACACACACACACACACACACACACACACACACACACACACACGCACACACACACACACACACACATACACACACACACACACACACACACACACACACACACACACATACACACACACATACACACACACACACACACACACACACACACACACACATACACACACACACACACAAACACACACACGTCTTGTCTTCGGTAACACTTGTAAAATCATCGAAGGTGGAGCACATCTCCTTACATTAAGGACTACAACGTTCTTAAAGATATAGAAAAAGTGGGTAAAAATCATATAAAAATCGTGATATCTAATGGACAAGTCTGGTGACTTGAAAGAAAACGGCACATGTGGGAGTGGTTGAGAGTGCAGTGCGGATACACCACTCTTCACAACAACCAGATGGCAAAACGAGGAAAGAAACTGGTGCCAAAAAGACAAAGAGAAAAAAAAAATTTGCCAGATGGTGACCCAGCTGACACCATACAACACTGAGTCAGGACAACAGTGGTGTCATCCCTCCCTCCCTCCCTCCATCTTCCCTTCCTTCCCACGCCCTCCCCCTTAGCCTTCCCTCACTCCCACCACCAACACCAACCACACACCACCACACACCACTGCACCATCGTGTGTCTCTCTCTCTCTCTCTCTCTCTACCACCTACACTGCCGTCTCTATCCACCACCTACGACATCCTCTCTCTTTACCACTTACAACATTGTCTCTACCTACCACCTAGACTGTCGTCTCTATCTACCACCTACACCATCGTCTCTATTTACCACCCACTACACCGTCTCTACCTACCACCTACAACATCGTCTCTACCTACCAACTACACTACCGTGTCTACCTACCACCTACACTACCGTCTCTACCTACCACCTACACCACTGTCTCTACCTACCACCTACAACACCGTCTCTATCTACCACCTACAACATCGTCTCTCCCTACCACCTACAACATCGTCTCTACCTACCAGGTACACCACTGTCTCTACCTACCACCTACAACACCGTCTTTACCTACCACCTACACACCAAGCCTCCAGCCATGAACCACTGAAGACCCCACCCCACCTACACCACTGGTTCTACCACTTGCACCACAAACCTTCGTGGCGCGAACACCTACACCACAACAGACACCTACCATCGTCACTTTAACCACACCTACCACTACCACACACCTACCACTACGAGCGCCCCTACAACCAAAACTACCAGCACTACCACAGCCACCATCGGACCCCACCGCAGCCGACACTCCCCCCCAACCACAGCCCCGGCGGGAACACGACGCCCCACGCTGTGGATCCCTGGGGGCGGAGCAGTCGGGGGTTTTGGGGCACCGCTGGGGGTACTTAAGTGTTAATGGGGGCAGGGAAAGGGGGGGCGGCAGAGGGAACTGGGGGTGAGGAGTAGTGGCAGGTAGTGGGAGACTGTGGGGAGGAGTGTGTTACGCCACTTACCAAACGCGCTATTAAATAACATTCCTCTACCTCAACACAGCTGGACATTACCAGCTTCTCCTTTGGTGAACACTTTGGTGAACACCATCACCCACCGTGTGTCTCTCTCTCACGTCTACACCCCACCGTCTCTATCTACCACCTACACCCCACCGTCTCTATCTACCACCTACACACCACCGTCTCTATCTACCACCTACACACCACCATCTCTATCTACCACCTACACACCACTGTCTCTATCTACCACCCACACACCACCGTCTCTATCTATTACCTACACCCCACCGTCTCAATCTACCACCTACACACCACCGTCTCTATCTACCACCTACACCCCACTGTCTCTATCTACCACCTACACACCACAGTCTCTATCTACCATCTACACCCCAACATCTCTATCTACCACCTACACACCACCTTTTCTATCTACCATCTACACCACCATCTCTATCTACCACCTACAACCCATCGTCTCTATCTACCACCTACAACACCATCTCTATCTACCACCTACACCCCTTTTTTCTTTATCTTTTCGTTACCTTTAAACTTATTAGCGAGAGGCAAGGGCCCGAGAAAGAACGAAGGGAGATTACCAAAAAAAAGAAAAAAAAAAAAAAGGGAGCGGCGGGGCTTCGCTCTAAGTCCTTTACCCGTCAAAGGGAAACAGGAAAATGCACTAGGAACAAATGGACATCAAAGAGCACAATGCAGGAACATTACCGAACATTAATTTTTCCGCTTTGAAGAAAGGCGTAATAACATATTTGTGTGTGTGTGTGTGTGTGTGTGTGTGTGTGTGTGTGTGTGTGTGTGTGTGGTGTACGGGGAGCGAGAGAGTTTTTTTTACACTCGCGTTGCCCCGTCTCTTAACCTTGTATAAAGACTCCGCGCCTTTACTATTTACTTTTATATTATGGACACACACACACACACACACACACACACACATATCGACCAGCCAACGAAGGGAGAATGAACACCTGGGTTGGGTGTAGGCCACGTCCACGATTCGAACCCATGCGGGTCCGACGTCCGGCTGGCCCCGAGCGCACTCACGATGACCAACCCCCAGTTTGTGATTCCCTACGTGTACTGTACGGGGAGGGAGGTCCACACTCGTGGTGACCTAACTCTTGACCTTCATCTACTATCCTTCAACTTCTTAAGACTCCTGTACGCTGTCCAACTTCACGACTTTATCACTCACCTCATTCCATTCATACCACTACTATTAATACTATACAGGCACTGTGTTTCACTGAACTAGTATTCCTGTATGTCCACGGGGAAAATGAAACACGATAAGTTCCCGAGTGCACTTTCGTGTAATAATCACATCATCAGGGGATGATGTGATTATTACATGAAAGTGCACTTATGAACGTATCGTGTTTCACTTCCCTGTGGACATACAGGACTATGCTTGGTCACGCGCTAAATGTGGATCTTTTCCAAATTAACTGATATGTTTCTTCATTGCCTAGTTTAATGTTCTGGCTTCTGGTTGTTTCATCCCTGCATCTTTCGAGGTGTTCACTGTCTTTTTATTTATGTTAGCTGGGACGGCACGGGCAACGGAGGCCCTAAATCCAGCTGAGCCATATACCCATTTTATCGAGCCACCCCCAAGGGTGGATGAACAGCTGGGTTGACTGTGGACCCGCTGCCACGACCAGGATTCGAACCTAAGCGTTCAACCCTGGACGGCACCCGTGAATACGTGTCACGGTGCAGGAACGTTGACCGCTACACCACAGGGGTCCACAAAACGTCATCAAACTGGTTTACGAACTTAACGAAAGTTGCGATCGGGTCACTTTCTCATCCACGGTCGACAAATCTAAGTAAGGCCATCTCTAGCCTTCCCTGCAGCCATGGGCTCCCTTGATCATCCCGATGATAACATCTCTGGTGCCCTCTCTCCTCTGGACCTTCTCTATGAGTTCTTTGTGCTTCAAGGGCGGTGACCAAACTCGTGACGCGCGTACTGTGTTCTCCTTCCTCGCCTGATGTAGAATGTTGGCAGCTAACTGAATATGTGTGTGTGTGTGTGTGTGTGTGTGTGTGTGTGTGTGTGTGTGTGTGTGTGTGTGTGTGTGTGTGTGTGTGAGAGAGAGAGAGAGAGAGAGAGAGAGAGAGAGAGAGAGAGAGAGAGAGAGAGAGAGAGAGAGAGAGAAACGTGAATCAATAATACGATGACGAATGAACCTTTTCCAGTACCAATGAATTCTGGGTTGGCGTGACGTCACGTCATTTGCCTAATTACAGGTGCCACACGTGTTCTTCCCCCACCCCTCTCCACTCCCCACTCTTCAGGTGACGTGTGCCTCCTGCAGCCCGTCACGTGAAGACAGGCCCTTCCCCCGTCACAGGGGACCCCAACGCTGCAGTCCACAGTATATATGTACCCTTGCCGAGATGACGGAGGTCTTCGACCCCCTGTCCCCCAGCAGCTCTGGCTGGGACTTTACCTTACCTGTAACTTACGATGGTTTTTAGAGGTCTTCTAACACCCCCCCCCCCCCCAACAGCTCGTTCTTGGGGCCTTATTTAAAGCGCGCGATGGTCGGTCCCCGGGGGTCTTCCACCCCAACACCTGAGCCTGAGAGACCTTTAAACACGGCCGTGATGTTCCCTCTGGCCTGCTGGTGAACCCGTGATCCACAGGTTCTGGTGGAACCAGACCAGACCAGGAGACCTTCTTAAACCATCTCCTCTAACGCATTCACAGAGCTTCTAACATCCGTAGAGAACGTCGAGACCTTCTTAACAATCTCCTCTAAATCGTTCATAGCGCTTCATAACATCCGTAGAGAACGTCTTAAATCAGTTCTGGGGGCCTCGGGTGCTTCTGTAAAGCGCATCATCATCGCAAGCATTCGCCTTCAGCATTATCGAATACCTTTTACAAAACTGTGTCTTCCATACGTCTCGCGCTGTCATGGAATATCATCATCATCATCTTCTTCTCCTTGAGCGCAATCTGGAAACCATACCTTCCCAGGACCGGCCTGTGTTCTAAACGGTTCAAGTGCAAGGCTTTCAGTCGTCGTCGATCCCCCTAGGTGTTCAAGAGATCTGGCAGGTGTCAATGCGCTGTGGGATCGATCTCAGCAAGGGAGTCTGAGAGCCCCGAGCCATTTCTCATCTCTTACGAAGTGGCGACGCCCGCAGAGGGCAAGAGGGAGGAAGGTGTCCTACTTGGGAGACGTTATTACCGCCCTGAAGTGCGTCATCACCGCCTTTTTTTTTTTTTTAACATGTCGACTTGAAGGTTCGTAAAATCCGGCCCGACACACCGACTCCTGGCGAGGGGCAACAGTTGCCTCTGTGGCGTTCGCCGGAGAGAGAGAGAGAGAGAGAGAGAGAGAGAGAGAGAGAGAGAGAGAGAGAGAGAGAGATAGAGAGAGAGAGAAGGAGGGAGGGAGTCACCCACACAGAGTATTTTACACGGCTCTGCCGAGATATGATGTTTGTGTTCTATCCGGTATCCTCTCTTGGAAACTCCACATTACGGGAAATAGTTAAGTTTGCCTCGTAAGAAGCTGGGAGTCATGCTTAAATGTCGAAGTTTCATTTCTTGTGAACAGTTGCTCCGTTTAGACAAGGGACTGATCCGTCCTTGTATGGGGTACTGCTCTCATATCTGAGGTGGTTCTAACTCTGCAATCTTACCCGAAAGCGGTCCGATTTAAAAAAAAAAAAACTCTCCCAAGCTAACTTCCAAACTTGACCCTCTTACCCTTCGTTTACTTTCCCTCTTCTATAGGTATTACTTTGCTTGTCTGCTCCCGAGAGCTGGCTGCTTGTGTGCTCCCCCAGCACCAGTTAGACCACGCAATGCTGCTGCATCACATGATTACTGTGTGGCCGTTGGCAACTCAAGGGTGTGGGCCGTTTTGATAACTGCTTCTTTCCCTACACGTCGAAGCTTTGGAACTCTCTTCTGCCCTCTCATGTCTTTCCCAATAACTACAACCTGGTACTTTTTAAAGAGACGGTACTTCACTTTCTACAAAATGCCTAAATGCTTTTCCCTCGTCTCTTCTTTTTGCCTTTCATTGACCCCTCTATACTTCAATTAAGGCCCGGCCTTGATGTAGGCTTTTGTCCAGGACTGGAGCTTCCAACGACAATATATATATATATATATATATATATATATATATATATATATATATATATATATATATATATATATATTCACTTTACGTTTTTGCAGTTTCTTTACTGATGAGACATACCCATACGCCTTTTTTTTTGTATTACGTCGACTTCCAAGGTCTTCTGACATCCATCCCTCTATCACCCACTCACCCAACCCCACCCCTGCCATCATCCCCCGACCTCTCACATACACAGTTCGGGGACCCCGAGTCCATAACTACTGAATTGGGTCGTTGGAGGCCGCGCGACCCCCGCAGTCTCACCTTCAACCATCGCCGCCATCACACACAGATGTGGGGTGAATCATTACGCTGGCTGGTGTGTACGTGTTCTCAACGCTGGATGGGATGGAACACCATCATATCCTCCTCCACGTCCTGGCCTGATGTATACATGGGAGTAGTGGCAATGATTCTACAACGAGGTATTTGTGTGTGTGTGTGTGTGTGTGTGTGTGTGTGTGTGTGTGTGTGTGTGTGTGTGTGTGTGTGTGTGTGTGTGTGTGCTGGAGGCATCGAGCCTGGTGCACACAACCAGCAAGCCACTTCACACAACTAACACTTGCAATAATAACAAGGATTCATTGTCTGTTTCTTTTTTTTTCCGCACAAAAAAAAGAGAAAAAAAATTGGAATATTTGCTTCGGTTCTTTTTTTTTTTTGTCATATATATCCATGTATATGAAACTACACAACACAACTGGTGATTAAAAACAAAAAAGGGGGAGAGAAAAAAAAAGAAAAAATTTAAAACGCGAACTCAGACACACAAAAATATTCAGATCCCCGTAATTTAAATGTGTGAAATGTGATTCCACGTTCTATTATTACGTTATGGAAATCTGCGAAATGTACACACACACACACTCAAAAAAAAATCATGAAATCCCCCCCCTCCTCGGCCAGTGGGAGGAGGAGGGTGGGTGGGGTGGGGGATTGTGTTGGGTGGGTGGGTAGAGGTTGTGGTGGGTGGGTGGGTGGGTGGGAGGGAAGGAGGAAGAGGACACACCGAGTTCTTAGAATAACCAGTCACAGTTTGATCAGCCGGGATCATATGCTATGGTCAGAGGTCCCACAATTCACTTGCCAATGCGTAATGGTTAATATCCACAATAACTGGGTAGTGAGCCATGACAAGCTGTTGAATTAACCTGGTTAATACCCACAATAACTGGGTAGTGAGCCATGACAAGCTGTTGAATTAACCTGGTTAATAACCACAAGAACTGGGTAGTGAGCCATGACGAGCTGTTGAATTAACCTGGTTAATATCCACAATAACTGGGTAGTGAGCCATGACAAGCTGTTGAATTAACCTGGTCAATAAACACAATAACTGGGTAGTGAGCCATGACGAGCTGTTGAATTAACCTGGTCAATAAACACAATAACTGGGTAGTGAGCCATGACGAGGTGTTGAATTAACCTGGTCAATAAACACAATAACTGGGTAGTGAGCCATGACAAGCTGTTGAATTAACCTGGTTAATACCCACAATAACTGCGTAGTGAGCCATGACGAGCTGTTGAATTAACCTGCAGGGAGTGGTGGAGTGAGGTGAGGAGGAGGGGGTGGTGTGCTGTGGCTACACTAACGGTGAAATTAACCTGTAGGAGGGGGTGGTGGAAGTGAGGTGGTGGGTGTTAGGGGGGGGGGGCTATCATTAACTTTGAAATTAACCCTTACGTACCGTTCCCTGAACTCACAATAACTTCGTAGTTATTATAAGCAGATGATGATGACGATGATGATGCAAACCTAGGGTGGTTGTGGTCGCGTTACCTTCTGCCAAGGTTATGAGTGGGCGGCGCGTCATCGGTTGTCCAAACAATCCCTGATGTTGTTAGACCCTAAGCATTCAGGAAGGTGAAAAACCCGGTACGTGTTATCAGCGGTTGTAACAACCCACTAGTGTCATGTCAGAGGTGGAAAGTGACCCCCTCTAATGTCATGTCACAGATCGTAATAACTTTGTAATGTTCTCTTCTCATCAGTTGTAACAAGAAAAAACAATAATAACAACCTGCCAATGTGTTATCACTGGTGGTCTGTTATAGCGAAGACTCAAATTACGTTGGAGGCTGGGAGAGAGAGAGAGAGAGAGAGAGAGAGAGAGAGAGAGAGAGAGAGAGAGAGAGAGAGAGAGAGAGAGGTTTGTTATAGCTAACACTCAGATTACGTTGGAGGCGGGGCGAGCGAGAGCGAGAGAGAGAGAGAGAGAGAGAGAGAGAGAGAGAGAGAGAGAGAGAGAGGTTTGTTATAGCTAACACTCAAATTACGTTGGAGGAGAGAGAGAGAGGGAGAGAGAGAGAGAGAGAGAGAGAGAGAGAGAGAGAGAGAGAGAGAGAGAGAGAGAGAGAGAGAGAGAGAGAGAGAGAGAGGTTTGTTATAGCTAACACTCAAATTCCGTTGGAGGCGGGGAGAGAGAGAGAGAGAGAGAGAGAGAGAGAGAGAGAGAGAGAGAGAGAGAGAGAGAGAGAGAGAGAGAGAGAGCGAGAGAGAGAGAGAGAGAGTATCATTTACGTACGTAAGGGCATCGCAAGAGATGACGTTATCTGCGATCGCGCGCAAACACTCAAGGCGTCCAAGCAATATAAGACATACCTACACTGCGCATGATCCAAACAACACCGTAAAACCAAACCAAAAAATGTAGTCAGCGAGATGATACAAGGAAGGTACCTTCGCGGCATGGAAGCGGTAGACGGAGGCCATCTACCGAGTTAGGAGGCTGTGAACGTGGGCAGCAAACGAAGGTTCAAAACGGTGTATATGAGCGAAGAGTGTTCCCGAGATGAGGGTGTGTGTGTGTGTGTGTGTGTGTGTGTGTGTGTGTGTGTGTGTGTGTGTGTGTGTGTGTGTGTGTGTGGAGGGGGGGGGATGAGTGTAACGCTCCCTCCCCGTGAAAGACACAAGACACATATGTAGGCGTATAACACATATATATATATACGTGCTCTTAAACACCAACCTCCCCCCCCCCCCCGTACGGAAGACACATATTTAGGCGTAAAACACATACATACACATGCTCCTAAACAAAACATTCCCTTACAGACAGACACATATGTAGGCTTTAAACACATATAAACACTCTCATAAACATAAATAAACACCCCCGTACAGACAGACTCATATGTAGGTGTAAAACACACATATACCAGGTCGTAAACACACATAAACATCCCACCGTGCAGACACAGACACACACACAGGTGTGAAACACACACACACACACGCCCATAACCATAAATTATGCGAGTACAGCTTACAATCTCTCTCTCCTTCCACGTTCTACCCTCCACACACACACACACACACACACACACACACACACACACACACACACTTGTAAGTAAAAGAAACACGTGAACTACCAGAGGCATTAACATTCGCCCCAAACACGCCAGTTAAGTCTTGACTTAATAAAGAGAGCCACTGTCTGCTTATGCTACAGTGAATTATCAGAGCGTAAGAGAACGGCATTTGTGTGTGTGTGTGTGTGTGTGTGTGTGTGTGTGTGTGTGTGTGTGTGTGTGTGTGTGTGTGTGTGTGTGTGGTATCCTGAAGCAGTTCACGGGTCTAGATCCTGCCAGGCTGGCTGGGTGTAAGCGCTCCGAGGCAGACTTGATCGTCTTTGGCCTAACTGATCGAGAGAGCATTGTTCCTCAACCCGTGAGAGAGGCAGTAGTGCCCGACTGATCGAGAGAGCATTGTTCCTCAACCCGTGAGAGAGGCAGTAGTGCCCGACTGATCGAGAGAACATTGTTCCTCAACCCGTGAGAGAGGCAGTAGTGCCCGACTGATCGAGAGAACATTGTTCCTCAACCCGTGAGAGAGGCAGTAGTGCCCATGTAGGGAGGATGGATCCACCTCACGACAACTGACATTAGAGGAGGCAATTTCTTTTTCTCTTTTTTTTTTTTGAAGTGAATTCTGATTAAGCGCCAGACACGCTAGAGAGTTCGTATGGGTCCTGTGACGGGGTAGGAGTGGTCGAGAGGGTGAAAGAGGAACTTGGACAAGTAGTTGAAGGAGTGCGTGTGTGTGTGTGGGAAGAGACGGGTCGTACACATGTGGAGGAAAGGGGTGAGTAAATGGCGGGAGTGTATGGACGAATGGAGTAAAGAGAAATAGACTAGGACGAGAAAACGAGGAAGAAAGATGTGGAAGTATGTGGGTCAGTGTAAGGCTCCTCACGCACACACACACACACAGCAGCAGCATTAAAAGCCAAGGGAGGGAAGCAGGCATGATACATGGCTAATGTTGAGCCTTCCGGACCCACCCAGCTACGTCTGGCGCTACACTACCATCATTACCCTCAGCCTTTCCTTCGTACCAATACCCAGTCGAGGGTGGCTGACGCCCCCCCCCCCCCACAACAACAAGCTGCAGCCTCAGTCAGCCCAGGCACCAGGCAGGCAGCCCCAGGGAGGCACCTCAGCCAAACAGGGTGGCTGAGGCCAGCAAACACTGAGGCCATAACAAAACACGAGCCTCGAGCCGCAGCTCACTCACTCACTCACTCACTCAGCTGTGGCGAGAACTATAAGGGTCATAACTGCAGCAGGAACCACTGGGTCGACTGGTTTAAAAACTAGCCGTGACACATGGACGACGTGCGATGGCCTCTGGCCTCTTCAATATACACGAGACAGAAGTATTTCCTGACTCACGTTTTCGGTGAGTCTAATGGATGACGTGGTGACTCAACTTGCAAGATGGGTGCTTAAGGGATAACTTACAAGACTCGTGCTTTAGTGTTTAAGCGTTTCAGGGATGCACTTATAACTCACTTTCAGCGGGTGTTTCAGGTAGGATTTCTGACACTCGTGTTTCTAGAGAGGTTGAGGAGTGCTTTCGATGAGGGAGGGTCATCAAGCAAGTGCATCCACACCATGCAAGCGGCAGTGAGGTAACATCCTCTGACGAACTAGATAAGATTCTAAACACACACACACACACACACACACACACACACACACACTGATGAGGTGGAGTGAACAGTTCTTCGTAAGATGTAGGAATGGGAAAACCAGATGACACCACGAAAGTAAGCACTCAACTTGGTGGTAAAGAAGATGTAAAACCGTGTCACTATACAGTATATAAGCGTAGTGAATGAGTAGAAATGACAGAAATAGTTAATGCAGACAATGTACGTAAATTCAATAAGTTATATGATGGTAGAGAATGTTCAAGAGATGGGGGCCCCCCCACGTGTGTAAAACTCCCTCCCCGCACAGTACAAATACTTACGTCACACACCCGTGGGACTCGCTCCCCATTACTGTACAAACACACACACACACACATACAGACTGGGTTCTGCTTTCCACTGCTTTTATGCAGAGGCCAGCCACACGAGGATCGACCGTTATGATACTTCATCGCTCGAGCAGGTGGAACTCCCTTCCTTCCTCTGCGCTCCCCTTCTCCCTAAGACCTCAGCAGCTTTAGGAGTCTGGTCTACAAACACACCGAGCAGCTCAAGATTAATCTTATAAGCCTTTCCTCCTACTTCTTCATTTCTCCTTTCACCCGTGATGGCTACGATTGGGGGGGGGGAGTTTATTGTTTTTGCCCGCGCCATTAATTCTGGCTACTGTAAGTTAGGGAATAAGAAAACAGACCCACATCCGAGCAATGATCTGACGCAAGTCTCTGGCGAAACTGTTTCCTGCTGGCCACTTCCTCTGACAGGACAACGAGGCGGGTTGTTGGCAGTGTTCAGTCACGGGACTTTAGAGAAATCGTATTCTACACAAACTTCACAGAGTCAAACACTGTCGGCTTCGTCAGCTACCTTCTTACGTCCTTCCGTCACAATGTCACGTGTGGGTTATAATTAAAAAGAAAAAAAAGAAGGAACAAATAAATGACAAAGACGGAGTTGGAAATAAGTCATTAAAACAAGTACGAAAGATGGAAAATTGAGTCATTGAAAAAGTACAAAGGATGGATAAATAAGTAATAAGAAATACAAAGAATGGACAAATAAGTGATCGAAAAAGTACAAAGGGATGGATAAATAAGTAATAAGAAATACAAAGAATGGATAAATAAGTGATCAAAAAAGTACCGATGAAGTACTTGGATGGATAAGTTACTGAAACAGTACAAAGGATAGAAATAAACCTATCAAAAAGTACAAAACATGGATATGTAAGTACTTAAAAAGTACAAAAGGATGGATAAGTTACCCAAATCAAGACAAAGGATGAATCTACAAGTAATTAAAGAATACAATGGATGGTTAGGTTATCAAAAAAGCACTAAGGACGATAAACAAGTCAAAAAAAAAAAAAAAGAGAATGGACATACACATCCACGTTACATAACTCCCCCGCATATACAACAGCAACCCTGGCGGAACCACAGAAACCACAACAGTGAAGGTGAGGGAAGTGGCAGGGGTGTGGCACGACACCCGACCCAGCCGTCTGGGGGTCAGCCGGCAACAGTAGACGTCGACCACAACCATCCCTTCCTCCCTCACCTGGACTCGACAACAACACGGACGACGGTCCTCCAGAGTACATGACCAGCGCCTCCAGGAACACCACCACGGCGCTGCTGCGCTGGCGGGCCCTCAACCACCCGGGGAGGATCATCCTTAATGGTGTCCAGGTGCCTTCACCATCGTGTAGGAGGAGGATCACCACCATTACGGAAGGCTTGCCCTTCCAGACAGCGAGAGGGGAGCGGATCCGTTACGAAGCCCAACCAGGCCTTCTCCTCCTCCTCCTCCTCCTCCTCTGGCCTTTCTCTCCTCCTGAGCCGCTCGTAGTGTCGACCACATCCAGCCCTCCCAACAGCTCCTCTATCCCAGAGCGCATCATGCTACTCCCTCGCACGTATCTGCAGCGAGAAACAACCGTGTGACAGGTATTTCAAGCTTGGAGCTCCAACACTGAAGACCACTTCGTGCCATGCCATCAACCAAACCACCCCCTCCCACCCTTTCCCCCCCTTGGCAATAATGCTACGACCCTTTACATGACAATGCCAGAGAGGTGCAGGAGCTGATAACATAGATGCAGTATGTGTGTGCGACAACACAGTTACGGGCTGTGCAAATACAAGCTTAGGATTCCGATGCAAAGCATGGCCTCCGCTGATCCGAGCTGAGCGGGCATTTCATCTCTCATCGCTTTGGTACAATCACAATCTATCTTCATCTCATCGGACGCAGGTGTGTTTCTTGACACTTGATGGTCGCCATCCGTGTCATTATGACACGTAAAATCAAAACAGCATATTGTATATATATATATATATATATATATATATATATATATATATATATATATATATATATATATATATATATATATTTCCACGGGCAACAGGGCTGTGGCGCGTTCCTCTCTCTACCACCTAAGACTGCTTTATGAGTGCTTACGATCTCCCGCACGCTCTGCAAACACCATGTACAACAGTTACCCTGACAACACACTCAACATTCCCCCCCTCCCAACACACTCAACATTTCCCCTGCCAACATACACAACAGTTTAATTCTCAACACACTCAAAACTTTTCTCTCCCAACACACTCAACATTTTCTCTCCCAACATACGAAACAATGCCTCTCACATCATCATCAACATATCCCCCTCACAACACACTCATTTCTCTCTCAATAAACTCATAACTTTCTCTTACAACAGACCCAATAGTTCCCCCTCAACACATTCTATCATTCCCCCCTCACAAAACACACAACAGTTTCCCCTCATTTCCCAAACTACACAACAGTTTCCCCCTCACTTCACAACAAACTCAACAGTTGACCCCTCTTCTCGCAACGCACAACAGTTTCCCCTCATTTCATAACACACTCAACAGTAGACCCTCACTTCACAACACACCCAACTGTTTCCCCTCATCTCACAACACACAGAACAGATGCAAATAAAAATGAAACATTATATAAAAAAAAAACAAAAAAAAGAATATATGGCTATTTACGCTCTCTGGGAAATTTACCAGTTGAGGTGAGAAAACAATATAATGACAAGAGATTGCCTACTACCGAAGAGAGAGAGAGAGAGAGAGAGAGAGAGAGAGAGAGAGAGAGAGAGAGAGAGAGAGAGTAGCCACATGCACTCTTTTAGTCTGTTGCTCGCCTCCCTCTCTCTCCTCCTCCCTCCTCCTCCTCCTCCTCCCCCCCCCCACAGTGCCTCGCCCTCGACTGCCTTCTTTATTTCCCCCCCCCCGCAACCCCCCTACCCTCCCCGCAACCCCCCACCCCCCCCGCACCCCCCCCCCACCACTGTTTACATAGTTAAGGAGAAAGAAGACTTCATTCACACGTTCCTGAAGGTCTTTGTGACACAGGGCATTCACGCCGTTCTCCTCCCCATTCATCAGAGTTTTATTTATCCCAGGATGAGATAGGGTAAGAAAGAAAAGAGAAGAAAAAGAAAGAAAATGGAGAGAGGAGGCGAAATTCTCCTTGGACTCGCTCGCTCGCTCTTGAGACAGACTGTCGCTACGAGGTTTATAGTAACAGTCGCGTAGATCAATTCTCTCTCTCTCTCTCTCTCTCTCTCTCTCTCTCTCTCTCTCTCTCTCCCGAGAAATCGTGGGGGGGCCCCCTCTCTTCCCCCACCCCTTTCTCAAGTTATGCAGCAGCAGCAGCAGCAGTAGCAGCGCCGCCCTTGCTCAAATGGCACGTTTCTAAAACCCCCCTCCTCCTCCTCCTCCTCCACACCCAACCTCTCACCACCACCATCGCCTCGTCACTTTCATCTGAAATCCTTCCTCGTTTCCAGTAATTACCAGCCTTTTCAGAAATCGTTCTCTTATCCCGGGCGATCATCGCACCCCTCCCTCCTCCTCCTCCTCCTCTCACATGCAGACTTATCCTTGCCAAAGACATTAAACACCTTTTTTTTTTCTTTCTTCAAGACATCTTCCCCGTTTCTGGGGAGACAAATTTAATAATTCTGTCCTTTTGACAGACGTGCACCACCACCGCTGCTGCTGCTCCTCCTCCTCCTTGACAGACGTGCACCACCACCACCGCTGCTGCTGCTCCTCGTCCTCCTCTTCCAGAGACCCAGCCATCCTACCCGTCGATGCACTACTTCGGCGCTCCCCTTTCGAGACCCATTGCAATCAACAGGCACCCCCCATACCACTTACGGGTCTGAAGTCGTAAAGTTCCCCAACAGGTTTTACACGATTCCATCCAAGTGCCTCTCTCCTCCCCTTCACCTATTCACTGACCCCTCTTCCTCCTCTTGTGAAGGACGTATGTGACGTTCTCTTGCCACTTCCTACTCTTGTGCAGAACGTATGTAACGTTCTCACGCCACTTCCTCTCTTATGCAGAACGTATGTAACGTTCTCTTGCCACTTCCCCTCTTGTGAAGAACGTATGTAACGTTCTCACGCCACTTCCCCTCTTGTGAAGAACGTATATAACATTCTCACGCCACTTCCCCTCTTGCGAAGAACGTATATAACGTTCTCACGCCACTTCCCCTCTTGTGAAGAACGTATATAACATTCTCACGCCACTTCCCTTCTTGTGAAGAACGTATATAACATTCTCACGCCACTTCCCTTCTTGTGAAGAACGTATGTAACGTTCTCACGCCACTTCCCTTCTTGAGAAGAACGTATGTAACGTTCTCACGCCACTTCCCTTCTTGTGAAGAACGTATGTAACGTTCTCACGCCACTTCCCTTCTTGTGAAGAACGTATGTAACGTTCTCTCGCCACTTCCCACCTATCCTCTTTGAAGCGTAACCATGTCCCTCCAAACTCGTATATTCTCACACTTCCTTGAACCTCCTCCCGCCACCATCTGCCTACCTCCCGCCACCTTATGCGTAAAACGGCTCGTATTCCAACCTGTCTCGCGCGCTAGCGTATCTGAGAGACTCGAAACCAGCCCGTAAGTAAGTCGTCACTGGAACTGCCTTTAACATTACTTCCCTCCTCTGGCACAGTGAACCCTCGCTTGCAGTCATGCAAAATCAGCTTATCTGAACATCTCTTCTCCTCTTGAGGAAAGCTTAGTTCAACCGACTTAATTATTTGTTTATTTTAAAGAAACCAAAAAAGTTTATCACAATCTCGCCCCCTTCCCTAGAGACGAATGACGCGCTAGTGTTCCCAGGTAAACCTATTTCTCAACGAGGAAGGGAGGGTTAGAAGCGCGCGTCCAGGGCATGGCGATTGTACATAAAAAAAGAAAAAGCATTTCTCGGAGCATCTGCGTGGGAAATGAATCATCGCTACGATCAAATACCAACACGGGATGAACAAGGAGCACTGTCTAACCCCCCCCCCCCCCGTCGTCGTCGTCGAAGACGATGGTACGACCACAAAAGGGTCGTCCAGTCGTGCTCAAGGGCCGTACCGATCCTTGCGCGCAAGGAGGAGGCAACAGCCACCTGAGGTGCGGGCATATACGACAGTTCGGGGAAAACACACGTTACCAGACGCCTAGCGTCCATGATATGGAGAACCATGGGGACGTGATCCGCTGGTCTTACCCTGCAGGGTGTCTGCGCTTGCCTCTGTGTCCAAAGAGGGTTGACAGCAACGTGCTGTTACAAAGTCTGATTTCTGACGCTCTTGCTTTACTGACTGTCACTGATCGCCTGCTTATACTCTTGGCTGTGGACCGGGGATCCTCTGTACTGTTATTAAGACATTCCGCAAAACATCCAGCGCAAATTCTTCCATGAGATTAAAAAGGAGTGAGGCAGGAGTGGGTCATGGCGAGACCCAGGGTATACAAACCCTTCCAGTATTGAGGGAGAGAGAACTAGTTCACTAACCACCCCGGATAACCCCTCTGTAGTAGAGGAGGCGGGAGGTAAACTGAGGGACGTGTTACCCCATGGTCGTATTACCTCCCCACGGTAGGATATGGCCGCGTGGCACCAGGCATTGGCGTGTTACTTAGGCACCTAAGGCGATGGCTTACTGACTATCAGCACGCAACTGGGGACGAGGAAGAGGAGGAGGAGAACGAGGAGGAGGAGGTTGAGGGAGAGGGTCTCAGGCCATCCTCTGAACTCCCTCTGTTGACCAAGTGGAGCCTGTGATAAGCCAAGCACCGGGTCACCAGTGTGAGGAGATCGGGGCAGATGTCTGAGTCATGTGAAGAAGATCCTTGTGGGGGGGGGGGACAACTGACGTCCACTGGTTGGGTGAAAGTGAGGACAGACTTGAGTGGACGGTAGCCCCCAGAGTGCAAGGCCGGGGGTTAGATTGGGGGCGCCAGAGTCTGGGCGATGGGACAGACGGAAGGCGTCGGAGTTGAGAGGACGAGGGTACACGGAGACACCAGTCTGGAGGATAGAGTGGATAGGAGGCACCGGAGGCAAGAGGACAGGGTGAATCGGGAGGGAGGGAAAGGGGGCATCACAGTCTAACATAAAGGGTAGACGGAGACACGAGAGTGAAAGACGGGGGGTAGACGGAGATACCAGAGTGAAAGACGGGGGTAGACGGAGAAACACGAGAGTGAAAGACTGGGGTAGATGGAGACGCGAAAGTGGAAGACTGGGGTAGACGGAGGCACCTGAGTGAAAGATGGGGGTAGACGGAGACGCGAGAGTGAAAGACGGGGGTAAACGGAGGCACCTGAGTGAAAGACGGGGTTTAGACGGAGACACGAGAGTGAAAGATGGAGGTCGGAGGAGGCACCACACCCGAAACGGAATAATGTAGAGCGCTTCAGCGACGCCAGCTCCACTGGACAGTATGTTGACATACTGTACCCAATATATACGCCTTAAACTCACACTCACTACCACACCTCCCATCTCGCCATGGCCTTCCTGTGTACCACGACCTGTTCCCACAGCACAACGCTACTCACCGTGATCTGGTTATGCATGTACTCTGTCAACGTCATGTAACTCTCTACACGTTCCCGATGTGTCATGTATTTGATGTACCCTAAACCCTTCCCTCTCTCCCTCCCTCTGACGGAACGAGGAGCCACCCACCTCCCTCTCTGGGTCTGTCCAACCGCCAACCTCGCGTCCATGTATTGTATCCACTGTACGCTCACTACTATCCCCCTTCCTCTCCTCTAGCCACGGACCCGCTCATCGCGTAGTCGATGAAACGCTTTTGTCTGTCCATTTATACGAACAAAGTCGTTCGATAACGAAAGAAAATAGTATAATCGGGATGAAGTGGGATTAAAGCGTTCTCACAGACACTCGTCCAAGTCCGAATCCAATCAAATCTGACACATCGTTCTGTATTCATTCATCTATCCTTATATAATCATTGATTCACTTTGAACTATACGATCGAAACACATCATGAATCTAGTGGATACTTTCATCTACCATAACTTAAATTATTCACATCACAGTTGAGAACTCAAACGAACTAAAACCTGCGAACAATATGTAATGAGGATGATAAACTATGCAAACCATGTTAACATAAAAATGTTACTTTATACTCACACATGTGCCTTACCCAGTTGAAAACTGGTTATATTATGAAGCTGGCAACTCACCGTCCCTTCGACTCTGGAGGAAAATGCTTCTGAATAACGAGACTGAATTGAAATTTTTTGTCTGTTTAAGGTGTTTACGGCCCTCTCAATTTCGAAGATCCGATCCCCTCCCCGAAAAAAAAAAAAAAAGGTTTTAGGTGCAGACCTTCACCTCCTCCGTTGAAACTGGGGTGCGGCGTTACCACACCGGACACAGGAAGAGCCCCAGCTCAAGCGTTGCATCACCGTCCTCAACGCGTGCATTCTCCAGCCGACCAGCCTCTCTGGGGGTGTGGGGTTTAGGTGGCATCACCACCATCCGCTGCCTCAACCCACATTTCTCCCCTCCAACACAGACGGTCATTGTGGAGAAGGCGTACCACCACACCCGACATATTCTTTTTCTTCTCATTACATCACCAGACGACTTCACACGCCCACAACCTCTCCTCCTCCTCCTTCTCCTCCCACTAACCACCCACCACCACCCGTTACGCCCACCAGTAAACCTGGTGTGTAGCCGTCCTGTGCGGCCAACTGAGGAGGGACCAACGCCCCCTCTGACCGTGGCTATCAGGGGGCGTCGTAATCTTCTCACAGCAAACCACGGAGGGGACCTTTCCCACCCTCAGCCATCGGGGGGAAGCCCCTGGCCCACAAACTAAACACGGCGAGGGATAACAGTCGAGCGAAGTTAAATCACAAATTCCATTTCGATTTTTTCTTCCACCCTCTCCACAAAGAGAAGTGTTCCACTCCACTCCATCATCCAACAGGTCCTTACGCAAACGCCCGAGAGAATCCCCCTGGTCTCCGTGATTCGGTACGTCTCGTGCCACACAAATGCGTAGGTGGGGGAAGGAAGAAGCCACATGGGTAATGGGGTGAACCCAGAGGCTCCCATAGCGATGCAGTCTCCAACGTCACCAGTCGCCCCACATACGGCCGAGACTTGACCTCTCTGCCACCTCTTCGACGGCATAACGACCTCCCCAGCACCCAACTTCTTTTTTTTTTTCTCTCTCCCTCCTCCTCCTCCTCCGTTTTTTTACCTCCCCTCCCCTACCCCACCAAGCCACGGGCCTTGGGGGGTCATTAATATCCCATATCCTTCCCCCGGCAGTGCCCAGCCTTAGGGGCGAGAGAGTCCCGATATCGCCAACTGGAGGAGGAGGAGGAAGAGGAGGGGGAGAGGAAGAGGATCAACCGATGACAGACTCCCGTATGACGCATGGCAGACAGAGAGAGAGAGAGAGAGAGAGAGAGAGAGAGAGGCTGCGCACCTCCGCCGGGAACATGAATCATGCCTTTTAATTCACTACTATCTGCCACCCTCCGGCCCCTCCTCACCCGCCCCAACATATTATCTCAGCCGCAGCTTATACCACCTTCCGAGCAACAACGTCTCTCTCTCTCTCTCTCTCTCTCTCTCTCTCTCTCTCTCTCTCTCTCTCTCTCTCTGGTATTCCCCTACCCGAGTCTCCTCCCTCCTTCAGGCAAGGCATCCCCCCACCCTCTACCGAGAGGAATGAACACCTCCCTTGTCCAGACCCCTCCGTGCTTCCCTTCCCATGACCACAATGTGCCGTAACAACACCCGGATCTCTCTCTCTCTCTCTCTCTCTCTCTCTCTCTCTCTCTCTCTCTCTCTCTCTCTCTCTCTCGTTATAATAGTATTCATCAGTGGAACCTTGTCGTCTCGCTCCATTTTCCACAGCACAGCCTCCGTCTGCCACACTGGTCCTTTACAGGGGAGGGTGAGGGACAGAGGGTCCCCTTTCCTCTCTCTCTCTCTCTCTCTCTCTCTCTCTCTCTCTCTCTCTCTCTCTCTCTCTCCCCTCAGTCTGGCGCCCGCTGTACGCCTGTCACCACCCTCACCTGCGGTGAGACGCCGCAAGACGCACCCGCCTCCTCCTCTCTCCCCTCCCCATCCAGCATTGCTAACTGCACCTCACTCACGTAATCTTCTTCCATCTCATTTTCACGTCTTGATGAGGGTATTCTCTCCTCCCCTCACCCCTCAATCCAAAACTCCCCCCACCAGCTTCCCTCGCCAAGGCAGAGCTTCCCCTCCCCCGGCACACATCCTCCTCCCTCCTCCAACATCAACGCTTGTGATGTGCGACGACCTGCTGCATACTTTACTCCAATATTGGAGGAGGGAGGAGGAGGAGGAGGAGGAGGGAGGAGGAGGAGGAGGAGGGAGGAGGAGGAGGAGGAGGAGGAGGGAGGAGGAGGAGGAGGAGGAGGAGGGAGGAGGAGGAGGAGGAGGAGGAGGAGGAGGAGGAGGAGGAGGAGGAGGGAGGAGGAGGAGAAGGAGGGAGGAGGAGGAGGAGGAGAGAGTGACTCCTACACCCTCCCCTTACGTAAAATAATCTAAGGAAACTAGGAAAGAAAATGGAGGAAAGTCGCGAGGTTGAATAAAGGGATTTCTTTTTTTCTTTTTTTCTTTTTTAAGACAGTTATCATGAGAGCTGCAGGGTGACTTGGGTGGCGACTACCACAGCTGGTGGTGCTGTGGGAACCTGTGACGTCACTGGTGCTGCTGCTGTGGGAACCTGTAACAACGTTGCCGCTTCTGTGGGGGACTTTTAACGATGGGGCTGCTTTTAAGGGAGCTGTGGCAGCGCTGCTACTGAGGTGAGGCTGTGGCAGGCAACGTGCTCCTACAAGGAGCTGTGGCAACGGTGCTACTGTGGTGGAGCTGTGGCAGCGGTGCTACTGTGGTGGAGCTGTGGCAACGGTGCTACTGTGGTGGAGCTGCAGTAACGTGTTGCTGCAGAGTAGGAGCTGTGGCCAACAGTCCCACAGCTTTGAGCTTCTGTAATGCTTTATGCTGGGTAGCTGTGGCTACCCAGTTGCTGTCCTTTTTATGAAGGGCTGTGGGCAGCCGGCACAAATCTATCGAGTCTGTCACTGCTCTGCCACAGAGCACGCTGTGGGTCACCGCTCTACCGTGGATCACGCTGTGTGTCACTGCTCTACCGTGGATCACGCTGTGTGTCACTGCTCTACCGTGGATCACGCTGTCACCGCTCTACCGTGGATCGCGCCGAGTGTGTACAAGAAAGACAATATATTTTCTCTACGCCACCAAGTTTTGTACAAAAGAAATAGTGACCTCAGTACGGTCACTCATCATCCTCTGCATGTCAGTGTCTCCCTCCTCATTCGAGTCGCGAATAGTGATCACCATCTGCTCTCGATTCCCACCACCACGGGGGAGGGTAAAATGTCAGCCAGGCCCTCCCCCGTTTCACTGTGGTTCATTTTTCAACCAAGTTGAAGCCACGATGATGGGAGCCGACAGCTGTACCTGATGGCCAAAGGACTCTCATATATGAGGCAGCAGGCGCGGCTCTGGAGGTAATCTGGTCGCCCAGGCGCGGCTCTGGAGGTATCTGGTCGCCTAGACGCGGCTCTGGAGGTATCTGGTCGCCTAGACGCGGCTCTGGAGGTATCTGGTCGCCCAGACACGGCTCTGGAGGTATCTGGTCGCCTAGACGCGGCTCTGGAGGTATCTGGTCGCCCAGACACGGCTCTGGAGGTATCTGGTCGCCTAGTAGCGGCTCTGGGACATCTGGTCGCCCAGGCGAGGCACCAAGGCATCTGGTCGCCCAGGCGAGGCACCAAGGCATCTGGTCGCCCAGGCGAGGCTCTGGGGCATCTCTGGTCGCCCAGGCGCAGCTGTGGGGCATCTCTGGTCGCCCAGGCGCAGCTGTGGGGCATCTGGCCGCTCAGGCGTGACCCTGGGATATCTGGCTGCCCAGCAGAAAAAGAAAAAAGTCTGCTCCATTACACTAGTCATGTACACTCTCCATCATTAAATCATTTCCATACCATAAACGTTCGTTTTACGTTCGGAGATGACCCGAGAATCCGTTTTCTCCAACAAACTGAAGATCCAAATACAAGAGTTGATCCCATTTTCTCTACGTTCAAGGTCTCTTTTGCCAGGGATAACTAAGAGAAAATAATAATAATAATGGGTTACACTAGAGGCGCTTATGCTGAAACAACACATTCTCTTCGACTTCCTTCCAGTTTCCAGCATTCAATTACATCCAATTTTCCAGGCAGTTCCATAATTCCACGAAGAAACGGACCCATTCTTCAAATTAATCCCCATCTCATACGAATAAAAACACAGGCTTATGGCTCACGTTAATCCCCGTTTTCCAAGATGTAAGCGGCCTATTTTTCATGTTAATCCCATTTTCTACGACAATCCAGGTCCATTCTTCCATGTTAATCCCCATTTTCTGGGACGACCCATTTTCTGTCTTGTGTCAGACGTAGGGGGCACTATCATGAGGGCCGCCATATTGATTCCAGTGCCAGGGGTGGGTGGGTGGGTAGGTAGGTAGGTAGGTAGACAGGTGGGTAGGTAGGTGGGTGGGTGGGTGGGTGGGTAGGTAGGTAGGTAGACAGGTGGGTAGGTAGGTGGGTGGGTAGGTAGGTAGGTAGGTAGGTAGTTAGGTAGGTGGGTGGGTGGGTGGGTGGGTTGGTGGGTAGGTAGGTAGGTAGGTAGGCAGGTGGGTGGATGGGTGGGTGGGTGGGTGGATGGGTGGGTAGGTGGGTAGGTAGGTAGGTAGGTATGTAGGTAGGTAGGTAGGTAGGTAGGTGGGTAGGTGGGTAGGTAGCCCGGCTGATCTTCTCTAATGTCTAAATATTGTGGTTCCGCTCCGGAGATTCCCTCATAAAACCAGAATATATTTGGTGCCCCCTCGACTGCTGTGGACCCCCCCAGCCTGCCCTCTCTCTCTCTCTCTCTCTCTCTCTCTCTCTCTCTCTCTCTCTCTCTCTCTCTCTCTCCTGAGTTACCTTGATGATCTGACATTTATGGTCTTATGTACGAGCTGACACTCTTATGGTCTTATGATCTGACACTTATGGTCTTATGATCTGACATTTATAGTCTTATGTACGAGTTGACACTCTTATGGTCTTATGTACGAGATGACACTCTTATGGTCTTACGATGACACTTTTATGGTCTTATGACGTGACATTCTCATGGTCTTATGTACGAACTGACACTTATTGTCTTATGATCTGACACTCTTATGGTCTTATGACCTGACATTCTTATGGTCTTATGAACTGACATTCTTATGGTCTTATGATCTTACTTCTGACCTGACACACATACTACCCCGTCCTCTTGCCCTTGCGTGTGACTTATGACCCGACGTCTTCTTGCACCTCCTGACTTATGACCCGACACTCTCCATACATACTGCCCTGTACTCTTGCCCCTCCCTGTGGCATGCGACTTGCAGTCAGCTTGCCCTCCTGACCCGACATCCGCTCTTGCCCCTCCCTGTGACTTATGACCCGAAGCTCTCCATACATACACTCCCCTTCATCTTGTCCCTTCCGATTTATATGACCTCACCTGCCCCTCCCCTGTGACATATGACCCTACGTCCGCTTGCCCCTCCCTACGGGTCATGATCTGAAGTCCACCTGTCCCTTTTATATGGTTCTCCATGAAGGTCCATGGCATCTGGAGGCCCGTCTGCCACTACAGTTATGGCTGGCTCCATGCTGCGTGAAGGAGATCAGCTTGCCTCTCTGCAGTACTTCTGTTGGTCGACGTAGCTGTTGGAAGCCGCATCTCGCAAGCCCACACACTCCACCTTCACGTAATCCTTGCCATCTACTAAACCATGGACACACTTCGCACTTCTACCCTCTCACTTCTCTCATGAATCTAATTCATAATCGAGTTCAAAAGAGATGTTCATGTCTCGTTCTTCTGACGGGGGGCGAGGACAAGTCATCACGACTCCCGCCCGAAGATCGACTGTCAACACTACGCGTTGCCCACGAGATAAAATCCATTCCCCAAAGTCTTCGTCTCCTAAAGTTGCCAGTACAGACGTCTGTCTTCCATTAACGCACCATGGGCGACCATCTGTCTTAGAGCAAGAATGGAAAAGGGGTTTAAAAAAAAAAGAAAAAGAAAGATGAAACTTCTTAAGTTATCACGGGATAGTTTACTGAAGAAAAAATATCCCTAGCGAAGCAAGACAATGATAAACAACATCGGGACTAGCCAAGGGAGGGGGAAGGGAGGGAGGCGGGAAAGCCCGGTGTTGGAGGTGGCAGTAATGGGTCCTCCTGGGTCTCTCGACACATTCACATAAATTTCCGGGCAACTTGGCCAGGAACGCGTGTGGAAAAAGGGCCGGGGCCCTTCTGTGCATCGGAGGACGCTGTCGCCCGTGCCAGGCTAATCTGAAGGACCTCGCGGAGGCAATCAGAACGCGCGCGCGCGCGTGTGTCTCCCCGAGAGTAAGACAAAAAGAAAAGAAAAAAGAAAAAAAGAAGTCTGCCACTTGCACGACCCTTAAACGGTTGGGATCCGGAGGCTCTGTTTACCCTCCATGGAAGCTACTTTTTCTTCTCTTGGTGAGCCAGGCCAGGCCGTTGGAGGCCTCAGTCCCGTCGGGCTGCGCACCAGCAGGATAATAAGACACACTGGTCTGAGGAGGAGGAGGAGGAAGAGTTGTGGTGGCGGAGAGAGAGAGAGAGAGAGAGAGCCAGTGGGCCGCCAGGACGGACCACCACCACCCCCTCCTCGATCTTATCAGCGGTATCGCGCCCTCAACTCTCTCTCTCTCTCTCTCTCTCTCTCTCTCTCTCTCTCTCTCTCTCTCTCTCTCTCTCTCTCTCTCTCTCTCCTTCACCCACCCCACTGGACCTCCAGACCACTGCTCTCTTGAGCGTATATCCCGGACGACTCAGCCTATTGTGCCCTCTTTGACGCGGCCAGTCGAGGGAGGGGGAGAATTCCCCTCCCACCCTCCCCACAACGACGGGTGAGGGCGGGGACAACCAGACGATGGTGTGTGTGTGTGTGTGTGTGTGTGTGTGTGTGTGTGTGTGTGTGTGTGTGTGAGAGAGAGAGAGAGAGAGAGAGAGAGAGAGAGAGAGAGAGAGAGAGAGAGAGAGAGAGAGAGAGAGAGAGAGAGAGAGAGAGAGAGAGAGTCATGCATCACGCGACGCCCACCTCCCTCCCTCCCTCCCTCTATCCAAAAGGATCGTAAATTCTGGGAAGGGATGATTGGTGGGCGTTGTAGCATCAAGGAGGAGAGGAGAGGGAGGGGGGAAATATTCACCGCGCGACTTCCACAACACACCAAAGGCCCAGCGTTGTTTGTGGTTGATCCTTGAGGCCGGGTGGCGGTGTGGGAGAGAGAGAGAGAGAGAGAGAGAGAGAGAGAGAGAGAGAGAGAGAGAGAGAGAGAGAGAGAGAGAGAGAGAGAGAGGCAGCCAGCCAGCTAGCCATCCAGCCCCTGGCTCTGTGCTACCTCCACGCTCTTCCTTCTTTCCCTGCGTCACCACAAGCTAAAAATTCCCCTCCCAGCCCACCAGGATGGGACGCAAAGTCATCACGGTTAGCTTACGATGCGGAGAGAAGAGTTTCGTGGCGTACGTATCTCCGTTCGTGTCTTGGAAGAGTTGAGCAAAGTATCTACGAAGGTAGACTAACTAAGCCAACACCGTTAGTCTACCTTGATATGCTAAACCATCAAACATACACAGAAGCCAAGTGAAGATCAGCTATCAAGCAATCCATTCACATCTATGTTAAGAGAAGAAAACACATATACGTAATTCTATCTATATATATATATTCCTATGAGTCCAAAGGGAAAATGAAACACGATAAGTTCCCAAGTGCACTTTCGGGTAATAATCACATCATCAGGGGAGACACAAGAGAGAAATATAACTGTCAGTTGATATACAACGAAGAGACGAAGCTAGGACGCCATTTGGTAAACATATATATATATATATATATATATATATATATATATATATATATATATATATATATATATATATATATATATATATATATATATCCTTTCTTCTAAAAATTACCAAACGCACTCATACGCTGACGACCCAACACTGCATTCCTCCCCAACCTTCACTTATATGCTCCCTCTTCTCTCACTAGAACTATATCTCGTCTCGACACAAGTTCCTCAATAAACTCAGGAGACTTGGACCAGATACCTCAGTGTGGGAGACGAAATCCGGGTGGGTTGAATGCCTCCCAAGATCCCAGTCTCTGCTCATCACTCTATCGAAAATTCCTCACAACTTTCCTCACTCCTCCGACGGTTCTCTGTATTTCCACCCCCTCAGCTCAATGAACAGACTTGTTATTACTGTAACATCCACTCTATCAATCATCCACTACATCTTGAAACCCCCCACCCACCCACCCATTACGGAAATAGCTAAGTCTGCTTCGAGGAAACTGGGAGTCCTGTTGTGAAGTGGAAATTTCTCTCCTTCCCGAACAGTTGCTCCGTTTATACAAGAGGACTGATCCGTCCATGTATGGATGGAGCACAGCCCTCGCTTCTGGGGAGGTGGGTTCTAAATCTGACGCCCACACCAGCACGCCAAGCACCAAGCTCCTGGATAACCTGTCCTACTTGGGTAATCCATCCTCGCTCCGTCACACCACGCAGTGAGGGTAAGAGACAAAATCGTGACCAGCTGTTGGTCCGGTGGACCGTGCGACAGAGGCCAGCTGGTCTCTTTGATGCATGACCAGCTGGTGACCCCGCAGGTCACCAGGCATCAGGGGTAAAACCACGCCCTGCATCCCTAGACCCCTGACAATATGCTGCCCTAGAACTCCCCTAAAGCCAGGGCTAGGGGCTAGGCACTAATCCCCAGCATCACTAGGATCCCAGCACCATCCCCAGCATCCCTAGGACCTCCAGCACCATGCCCTAGACCTCCCCACGTATCACCAGGACCCCCAGCACCGTGCCCAAGACCTCCCCATGCATCCCTAGGACCTCCAGCACCATGCCCTAGACCTCCCCACGTATCACCAGGACCCCCAGCACCGTGCCCAAGACCTCCCCATGCATCCCTAGGACCTCCAGCACCATGCCCTAGACCTCCCCACGCATCACCAGGACCCCCAGCACCGTGCCCAAGACCTCCCCATGCATCCCTAGGACCTCCAGCACCATGCCCTAGACCTCCCCACGCATCACCAGGACCCCGGCATCACCACCAGAAGGAATCCAACATCCTGTTGGTGCCTCCCGGGCCAGCTGGAGGAGACCCCTCAACCTTCACCACCTCCTCCTCCTACAGGCAGACACCAGCCATCCATCCATCCAGCCAGCCAGCCAGCCAGCCATAAAGCGCCGCCAGCCAAGTCGAACGGTGAAGGAGAGGAGTTTATATCCGTCCTGCTGATGATGTCAAGTCTCCCCCAGTCCTCTCATCTGCATATCAAACGTGACGTCTTGTCAACTTGACCCGCCCTCCACCGGGGAGACCCCCAGAACTAGGTAAATTAAGGCACAAGTCCCTAATTCCCTTAAAGAATTAAATCCGTCGGTGAGGGCAAGACACAAGGGCCATCAAGTGACTTCGGTCAGCCTGATTCAAGTGCTAAATTACCTTCCTGCTGCTGCCGCTGCTCCTGCTGAAGGAGGAGAAGGTGGAACGGCTCAGGGAGGCGAGAGGGCGGAGAAGATGAGGGAAGCGGGGGAGGGAGGGAGGGAGAAAGTGAGGTAGTAGAGGAGGAAGAGGAGGAGGAGGAAGAGGAGGGTGCCAGCGAGCGCAGAGGAAAACCACATAACAGAAGCCCCTGTTGGTCTATCACTACCTTATCTATTCGTGACCTACTTCTATCCACGAGTAACCCCACAGTAAGTGGTTGAGGTGAGGGTAGAACAGAGCGAGAGGGCTGGCTCACTCACTTCCCCCTGTCCCCAACTCACCCTCAGCAACAACACCCACTACGGTAAGAGAACGGGAAGAAAAAGAAAAAAAAAAACACACGACCTGCCGAAGTACAGGAAGCATGGAATGTAAATAACAGGAAAGAATGAAATGAAATCTTTGCATTTACGATATCTGATGACGGTTTGTTCCAGCGTCCAACGGTTCTATTTGGAACGGAACTGTTTTTACCCTCCCCACTGTGGTATGACATTATCTGGCTTTCAAGATTTATTCCACTTGCTTTGGTGACTGTCGTCCCGCACTTCGAAAAGGTTCTGGTCTTCGCTGTCTGCAGCATCGCTTCTTTACAGCATTTTGAAGACTTCAGTCAGGTCTCGATGCGGTCTCAATTTCCAAAGAGAAACGAGTTTTAGTCTTCTGTTTAAAAAAAAAGCCTCCCTCGCGCGTTAGATTTTATAAAAGTCGGAATTAGTTTTGTTGCCTTTCTTTGTACCCTTTCAAGCTTTTGTTCGTCCCTTTCCTATAACGATAAGCTGTAATGCATGCATATTGAGGATATGGTCTTTCCAGTGAACTGGTTTGGGTTACGAGTAAGCCTAGTGTCTATCATTCGGTTTTCTATACTGCACGATGCAGTACTTCAAATTGCTACTGGTTTATCGCCTGCTGCTACACTGTAGACTGATCAGTGTAGCATTCGAAACTATTACTTCTAATAACCTTCCATCTCTTTATTTACGTCTGAGAGACGATTTCCCAGCATCTTTTTTTTAAGCCAAGTTAAGTACTCTTGCCTCACCAGAGTACAGAGGCAAGAGGACTTACGAGGAGATTTCGCTAAAAGAGCAAGGCTAGCGCGTAGCGCTCACCGCTCACAGCGGGAAAACACATAGTTATGAGAAACGAGTCGTGTGGCTCACGTGTGTCATAATCTGTCGACGAGAGAGGAAGTGGACACTCTCTCGTCGAGGAATGTATTCCAAAAAGGCTCCATAATTACCCTGCTACTGGAAGCAGCGCAGCCTTGGAAGCGGCAGGAGCCTCTGAAGTGAACGGAGAGGGTCTGGTCCGTCCATGAAGCAATACAATAGTACATAATTCACAACCCCTTGAGCACGACGGTACAACCACTGGGGATGATAAGCGGGGTCATCGCAGCTAAGGGTCGTTCGTACCGTTTAGGGAAAACGTACCGTGGCGCTCAGGGAAAACGTACCGTGGCGCTTAGGGAAAACGTAACGTGGCGCTGAGGGAAAACGTACAAAGGCGCTTAGGGAAAACGTACAAAGGCGCTTAGGGAAAACGTGCCGTGGCGCTTAAGAAAAACGTACCGTGGCGCTTAGGGAAAACGCATCGTGGCGCTCAGGGATAATGTACCGTGGCGCTCAGGGAAAATGTACCGTGGCGCTCAGGGAAAACGCATCGTGGCGCTCAGGGAAAACGTGCCGTGGCGCTCAGGGAAAACGTACCATGGCGCTCAAGGAAAACGCGCCGTGGCGCTTAGGGAAAACGTGCCGTGGCGCTCAGGGAAAACGTACCGTGGCGCTCAGGGAAAACGCGCCGTGGCGCTTAGGGAAAACGTACCGTGGCGCTCAAGGAAAACGTACCGTGGCGCTCAGGGGAAACGTACCGTGGTACCCAAAGGTCGTACCATGATGCTCAAGAGACTAAGCAAGTCGTCCCCACCTCCTACTCCACCTCTTATATCTCATCTCATCTTTCCCAGCCCGTAATGTGCTAGTTAAAGGTCATTTGCTGTACCCCAGGCTTAAATGTCGAAGTCTTATCTTAAAGTATGCCTCGCCCTTTTGCCAGTAATCACATCCGGCATTCCATCAATTAAAGGCCCAGTAGAGTTAAAGATGAAGACACGACCCCCCCCACGTACCTCCATCCACCCCACTACCCACTCCACCAGACGTAAGTCTCCTGGGCCATCAGATGGTCGTCAACCATTCTCCAACTGGTCTTAACAAGACACCCTTTTTATACTTTTCACAGACTCTTGAATGTTCCATACTCTCTCTCTCTCTCTCTCTCTCTCTCTCTCTCTCTCTCTCTCTCTCTCTCTCTCTCTCTCTCTCTCTCTCTCTCATGACTCCTTCAAATACTTTCCAGCTCAGCTCATGGTCAGCAGCACTCGCAGGCCAGTGCTCTCTCTCTCTCTCTCTCTCTCTCTCTCTCTCTCTCTCTCTCTCTCTCTCTCTCTCTCTCTCTCTCGCATCTCTAGCACTAGTTGGGATGGGATGTTTCCCTGAACTGTGACCTCCTATGTAATACCAAACCCACTGGCGTGGGTTCTTGACTAAGACCCCACCCTTTGTGACCTCTGTAATCCTTTGGCGCAACCGCTAACACGATGAGCATCGTGATTGCACCATACATCTGCCTGGATCACCTGCACGAATCAGACCAATCTGTACCAGTCAGTACGAGGTAGGACGGGTTTGATCTGACTTGTAAGCGCTGACCTGCAGGGATGAGGGGATCTCTTGTGGCAGGAGGTGACGGTGGCGAGTATGGTGCCACCTCTCGTGGGACGTTATAGGTCAGGTACTTGAAGTCTGAGGTTACCTTCCTCCCCCTGGATGTGAACAGCTTCGAGAAACTCTCTCTCTGGAAGCCTGGAAGCCATGCATGGAGTGAGGCTCTGTATGCCTAGGTCGATATGACTTGCTCATGATCGAGCTGCGGGTGGCGAGGTCGACAAGCTCTGGTGCAGTCAACGAAGGAGAGAACCCCCAGAGATTACGGGAGGGGGAGGGGAGGGGAAGACTGAGGCGAGGGGTCACTGCAGCAGCCAGCTGCCATCACCATCAATACTGCAGTGAGGGGGAGGGAAGGTCACTGCAGCAGCCAGACAGCCCCATCACCATCAATAGAGCCGTGAGGGGATTGAGAGGGAGGGAGGGAAGGTCACTGCAGCAACCAGACAGCCCCATCACCATCAATAGAGCCGTGAGGGGAGTGAGAGGGAGGGAGGGAGGGAAGGTCACTGCAGCAACCAGCCAGCCCCATCACCATCAATACAGCCGTGAGGAGGAGGAGGAGGAGGAGGAGAGGTGTAGTATGAAGGTCACTGCAGCAGCCAGCCAGCCACCATCACCATGAATACTAAGGCCGTCCTCCGCCTCATATCACATTCTGGGGAAGGCAGCAGCGCTTCAACGCCCGCCATGGTTTGTCGCCGCGTCACTGACAAAGAATGAGGTACATGTCTTGATATTTCCTCCCCTTCTTTACTCCGTGGGTTTACAGCCCCCTCCAGGCCGGAGCACGGCAGGGCTGGGTTCCCTTCCCCTCCGTCCCACCCCTGAATGTTTTCATATGCGGATTATATTTCGTCCGCGTCTTCAAAAGTCCAAAGCGAGCGCCTCTCGCATGATGACATAGGAAGAGAGAGATTTCTTCTTCTTTTTTTTTCTCTCTCTCTCTCTTCTTTTTTTTCAAACCCTCCAACATGGATGGTTGAATCGGTCTACCATCTTGCCGTGCCTAGCCTGAGGGATAGGGCACCTTGCCCCATCCTCCCAGATGCGTCCGTCCGTCTGGTGAAGGGAGGGAAGGGGAGAGGGGGAGATTACTTTACGCTGCCTCTAATTGTATTTCGGCCCCAGTGGATGATGCAAGGATTCGAAAGACGGCAGGCAGAGAGCTTTTGATTGGCAGAATCGACGGGGTTTATTCATCGGTGGATTGTTCCATAGGGCGCTCACGCGTCGAGTTCCATTCGCTCATGACGCGCACCTAATAATACTGTGGAGGGGTGGGGGGCCTGTAGGAGGAGGAGGAGGAGGAGGAGGAGGAGGAGGAGGAGGAGGAAGAGGAGGAGAGAGGAAAGAAAAAATGTTGTCTCTGGTCCTTTGTCTTCCGATACCTCCCCGCAACCCTACTCCCTTGACCCAGTTCCCAATAGGAAGTAAACACTTTCTTTCCCCATTCCTGATCTCCCATACATACTACAGTATGAAAATATCTTTTCAAGGATTGACTGAAACAGTTTTTAAGGGTTCACGAGACACCGGCTCGACCATTTCCCCTCGAAGTCCCATACACTTCGGGTACTAGTAGTACTGGGGATCACGAGACGATGAATCAAAGGCTTCGAACATGACAGAACTTCGAGAGCCCCATGTCCAGCGGGCCTCCTGCGCGATTAGGGCCCGTGTCAGGGAAAGCGGGCCTCTTGCGCAATTAGGGCCCGTGTCAGGAACAGCGGGCCGTCTGCGCGAATAGGGCCCGTGTTAAGGAGAGCGGGCCTTCTGTGCGACTAGGGCCCGTGTCAGGAATGGTGGGCCTTCTGCTTGACAAGGGCCTGTGCCAGGGACAGCGGGCCTCCTGAGCGACTAGGGCCCGTGTCAGGAAGAGCGGGCTCGTGGCTAGCACCCACCTGGCGAATCTAAGCATAACAACATACAGGCTTCCACAATCTCCCAAGGCCTCAAACCCATACTGAGACATGGGTCGTAAATTCGAACCTCTTCTCGCTACTCATAAAACGACACTTCGAAACACACGGGATTATCATCCTACAATAAATACTATACACCGTCACAATGCAGTAGAGGCAAAGATTAACAAATACACCAAGAATTCAGCACCAAAGCGTTGCTTACTGTATTACCAGTCAATACAGTGTTACCATACCAGTCAAAGCCCACCCTAGATCTGTCACTTACTAACTGTATCAACACACTACAGCCTACAGAGGCCCACCGAGACTCGCCAGATCCTCAAAACGTAGCAGCCTCCTTCATCTCCCAGGAGAAGAGGAAACACAACACCTCACCTTGGCCAGGTTACTGCGGGAGGACGGACCAACATTCATTCTTCCAGACCTGAGCGTCCATCCAGCAAGATCTCCAACTCCCTTCCATCCCCTAAAACACAACGTCACACCCACCTGGAAAGAGAAGAGAATGGGTTCACATTAAGACGCGTTGGGTGTTAGGGCAGCGGGCGGCGGTAGGGAGGAACACGGTTCAACAACCCTGCCTGAAAGTGTGAGGCCCGTGTTCAAGACCCATAATACGACGGGGCGGTCGACTTTGCGAGGGCGACGCAGCTACGCGTCGTCGTATTCAAGAAAACGTGTGTCATGCGACGACGCAGGTCAACGCTGATTGGCTGGCTGGTATGACTCTACGACGACATTACTGGAACGTTACGAAGGGGGGGTCATCGCAAGGAGACCCAGTTGCGATGAGACTTTACGACGGAAAATAAATATTAACAATTTACACATTGTATCCCTTGCGACGGCCACCTTCGCAACGTACAGATAATTCACCAGCTAGCCAATCAGCGTCGACCTGCGTCGTCGCATGACACACGTTCTTGAATACGACGACGCGAACCTGCGTCGCCCTCGTAAAGTCGACCGCCCGTCGTATTATGGTCTTGAATACGGCCCTCAGTGAGACTCAACCCTGTGTATATACGTTGGTACACGACCCTTGGGAGCAACAGTCTTCGAACCCACTCCACTCTTAAGGATGACCTCAAAGGCCGGGGTCATCATACCTAAGGGTCGTGACGTCGTATTTGCAAAGGTCGTATCGACATGTTTCAAAGGGTCACGCTGTCGTTTCCAGGTGGTTAAACCATCTAAGACGACGCCCAACGCGCGCGCACACACACACACACACACACACACACACACACACACACACACGGAACAAATCACTGCTCCACTGCACGAGGTGCCAAACCTTATACTCACAAGCACGGTGTCAAACCTTATATAAACTCACAGCACGAGGTGCCAAACCTTAAATCAAGCGTAAAAACTCGATGAATATTAAACTGAGCTGATTTTTACAACAGTTTAAAATTCGCCCCAAGAGTGACGAGTATAGAAAAAAAAAAAAAATGTTAACACCGTGAAATAGGGTCCCGCCTTATAATATGAGGCTTTTAGGAGAGAGAGGAATAAAAATATATATCCCAAATTTTTAATACGTGGCCCCGAAAATACTGTGCCTGCATTATATATATATATATATATATATATATATATATATATATATATATATATATATATATATATATATTCCTATGAGTCCACGGGGAAAATGAAACACGAAAAGTTCTCAAGTGCACTTTCGTGTAATAATCACATCATATATATATATAATATATATATATATATATATATATATATATATATATATATATATATATATATATATATATATAGTTCGTATACGTCGCAACGAATTTTTAAATTAGCGAGGAGGCGATCTATACAAAATCGGTTGCAAATATAACACTGTTTACAATTGTGTGTTTGTCTCTATGTAAATATGGGACGAAAGGCTGAAACAAAAACAAAAGTATAAACAAAAACTCACACCCATTATTGCAAGACATGTGGCGTAACATTTGCATGATTTTACACGCACAGGGAGATGATAAAATATATACCCCAACACCTCCTCCACCTTCTCCTATTACCCTCCCACCCACCACCTCCTCCTACTGCTGCTACCCCCAAACCCCACGTTCTACTATCCCCCCACCTCGCCAAGGATTAGATCTCTCCCAACCTCAGGATTTAGGTAAAAAGTTGACATAACGCTGCTCTTCCCTCCTCCACCTCAACCCCTCAACTCCCTCCTCCCCCAACCCCTGACTTACGGAGGACCTTAATCATCCTCTTGGGTGACAAACCTCCTTCTCCCATGCCACGTTTTCTTTCTTGAGCAACAAACCTCCTTCTCCCATGCCACGTTTTCTTTCTTGAGCAACAAACCTCCTTCTCCCATGCCACGTTTTCTTTCTTGAGCAACAAACCTCCTTCTCCCATGCCACGTTTTCTTTCTTGAGCAACAAACCTCTTTCCCCCATGCCACGTTTTCTTTCCCATTTTCTTACCAGGTTTAACAACCATCCCAGACCTTGGTACAACACCAGGGCCAAGTGTCTACAACACACGACAAGCATCATTCTGCTCCTCCTCCTCCTCCCCACAACCATCACACGACGCCACAACACAGTCTTCGAAGTCTGCACAAGACTTAATAGAAGAAGCTACTACCCCCTCGCCTTCCCGTCAGGAAACCACAGCCTTTGTCTACACATGGCCCTCAAAATACTGCCCTCGACTTGGGTCACCGTGCCACATAATCTAGCGTTTAACAAGGCCTAAAAAAAAATCATCTTCTTTTGTCAAGCGGAGCACAAGACAAGGTAGGCAAACTCTCTCTCTCTCTCTCTCTCTCTCTCTCTCTCTCTCTCTCTCTCTCTCTCTCTCTCTCTCTCACACACACACCACAGCACTACGTAAAGGGCCTTCCTCTCCAAGCACGGGCAGAGGGCCCCATGTCGCACAAGTCGAGCGCCAGTTTTCACAAAAGTCCTCCCTCCCTCCATCCATCCACAGCGCTCCAACCACACCACACAATGAACCCACAGGACGTACAACTGGCCATATAGCTCTTGCCAACCTACACACAGGACGAAGACCTTCAGAACCCCACCATCCCTCCTCCTAACAGCCACAACCACAACCTTCCCAACGCAACCATCCATCTCCCTCCTTCCCTCCTCCCTCGAATCCGGTCAATATTCACAAAGTGAAATAAATTGTTGTGGTTTTATGAGAGGAGAAATTATTTTCTTCCGTTTCACAAGGTCCGAATACCTTTCCAGGTCCCCCCTCCGCGTTCCCTTTGGGGCGCCGTAACGAAGCGACTTAGGCCGGGTGTTGAGGACACATCAATGGGAGTTTTACTCACGCTACTTTTAAGCCTCCTTTCCGTCAGCGTTTACCGGCATCACCCGGAGGGCCCCGGTAATGTGTGGAACTTAACGCCGGCGGTGTGGTGGTGCTAACCTTCCGGTGTTGTGGGAATAAAAGTATATCTTGCCGCACATAATGACCCCGACACTACCGCGCCCCGGGGAGGTGGGAAGGTGAGGAGGAATTGAAGAACGGAGGAGGAGGAGGGAGAGAGAGAGAGAGGGGGGGGGGGGAAACGTGAAGGAGATGAGAGAGAGAGGGAGAGGGGTCACATATTCTCCCTCACTCCTGTTCATTTCTTTATCCCCACGGTAGCACATCCCCCCGAAGAAACGGCATCCGGTACAACAACTTTCGGGTCTGTGTCACGATGAATGGAAATGAGTCAGTGGGAGTAGAGTGGGGTGGCTATGGGGCGCTGAGGATGCTGCTGTGTACGGTGATGGGGGAGGAGGAGGAGAAGGGGGAGGAAAGGGGGGGAGGGGTGGTCTGCAGCAGCACGGGGCGCTGGCAGACGGAGGAGGAGGAGGTGGAGGTGGAGGAGGTCTTGCCCCCGCAGGGGATCGGCAGGTCACTAAGGACGCCAGCTAATCCTGCACACAACAACGGGTCATCAACAGAGGACAATGATGCAGGTCAAGTGACCACTCGGGGGTACTGAAAGACCCTATTGTACGCCTTGTTCTTCAAGGGGGGGTTCTTCCTCAACCCTCCTCCTTGCCCTTTTTCAACCTTGCCTCCTCTTGCCCCCTTACCCTTGCCCGTGGCCCGCCATCCACGCCTGAAGCGGCTGCCATCACCAGCGACATCACATACATGGTTCGGCCTTGTTGCTCGACCAGCAAAGCTTTTGCAACTCCCATATCCAGCGCAGCTAACTACCTGCTGCTTCCTAACTACCTGCTGCTTCCTAACTACCTGCTGCTTCCTAACTACCTGCTGCTTCCTAACTACCTGATGCTTCCTAACTACCTGCTGCTTCCTAACTACCTGCTGCTTCCTAACTACCTGCTGCTTCCTAACTACCTGCTGCTTCCTAACTACCTGCTGCTTCCTAACTACCTGCTGCTTCCTAACTACCTGCTGCTTCCTAACTACCTGCTGCTTCCTAACTACCTGCTGCTTCCTAACTACCTGCTGCTTCCAAACTACCTGCTGCTTCCTAACTACCTGCTGCTTCCAAACTACCTGCTGCTTCCTAACTACCTGCTGCTTCCTAACTACCTGCTGCTTCCTAACTACCTGCTGCTTCCAAACTACCTGCTGCTTCCTAACTACCTGCTGCTTCCTAACTACCTGCTGCTTCCTAACTACCTGCTGCTTCCAAACTACCTGCTGCTTCCTAACTACCTGCTGCTTCCAAACTACCTGCTGCTTCCTAACTACCTGCTGCTTCCTAACTACCTGCTGCTTCCTAACTACCTGCTGCTTCCTAACTACCTGCTGCTTCCTAACTACCTGCTGCTTCCTAACTACCTGCTGCTTCCTAACTACCTGCTGCTTCCTAACTACCTGCTGCTTCCTAACTACCTGCTGCTTCCTAACTACCTGCTGCTTCCAAACTACCTGCTGCTTCCTAACTACCTGCTGCTTCCAAACTACCTGCTGCTTCCTAACTACCTGCTGCTTCCTAACTACCTGCTGCTTCCTAACTACCTGCTGCTTCCAAACTACCTGCTGCTTCCTAACTACCTGCTGCTTCCAAACTACCTGCTGCTTCCTAACTACCTGCTGCTTCCTAACTACCTGCTGCTTCCAAACTACCTGCGGCTTCCTAACTACCTGCTGCTTCCTAACTACCTGATGCTTCCTAACTACCTGCTGCTTCCTAACTACCTGATGCTTCCTAACTACCTGATGCTTCCTAACTACCTGCTGCTTCCAAACTACCTGCGGCTTCCTAACTACCTGCTGCTTCCTAACTACCTGATGCTTCCTAACTACCTGCTGCTTCCAAACTACCTGCGGCTTCCTAACTACCTGCTGCCTCCTAACTACCTGCGGCTTCCTAACTACCTTCCCTTTTCTCATAACCCCACCCACTTCGTTGCTGTCATAACCCGTACCACCTCCCTGCAGTCACAACCCAAGCCTATAATAACAGCATGCCACTACAACCTACATAACATGCATGGCCTCTGCTGTTCCCACGACCTACCACTACAACCGTCTGGCCTCTAAGTCAACTTCTTATAACAACCTCCTCTTACTTGCCACACGCCAGGGGACGCATGTTAGGAGTTCGTGCAGGAGAGGGAACCATCAGTCTTGGAGGAAGATGATAACAGTGTGTTTGGAGTGATAAGGGAAGACAAGACACATATAGTCATGTGTCTGCAGCGATAAGGGCAGACAAAATACATAGGTCTGTGTTTAGAAAGATAAGTGAAGACAAGGAATGCACAAGTAAGTGTTTGAAGTGATGGGGAAAGACAAGACACATGCTTGGGGGAACGCAGGAGATACAATGCATAAAAACGATACAAGAAGGCGTCACCAATATACCACAATGGAAGGCCAAAAGTCGAATCGACTTTGGCGACCAATCAACACGCCCCTCAGATGGATTCGAACCGCCATCCTCTCGTACTGCTGAAGAGTAGTAACACAACTAGCTGGGCGATTACACACGTCTGCTGGGCTGAGGGTGGGTTGGAGTCTCCAGGTGTGGTGAGAGATCATGTTCGCGAAAGAACCGCACAAGGGAGAAGCAATTCTGAACAGTCTCTACAGATTCTTCTGGCATCTTCCAGAGAGGCAAAAAAAAGTCTCACCTGGTGAAGGCCATGATCCCCTCAGCCTTAACCTAAGCCCCACCTCGCCTCCGAATCAACACGCAAGCTGTAGCTACGAGACCCCTACATACACCCCTACAAGCCATCGTCTGCAAGCCGAGGCTACAGAGGATACAAGATAGGTCCCCCTTTTTACCATCCGTCAAAAAACGAGAAGGTGTCCCCCAACAGAAGGGTCCCCCCCATTATCGATAAAGCACAACATGAATTTCTGGAGATTATAACCATCGGCGCATAAGAGACGCAGCAGAGACTAACCAGCGGAGACTTGAAGCCGACGATGATACACACTACAGCCATATCGCACACCTCACCAGCAGTGCCACCGTCGGGGGGGGGGGGGGGGGGGGGGGGGGGGTAAACCCCTCCGCTTCCCCCCACGGAACCTCAGAGACAATGAGAGAAGAGGAGCCTCCAGCTCATCCATCGATGTAAACAACGGAACGATGATTACCTTGGTCTGGCTTTGTTACTTTCCCCTCACCCCCCCCCCCCCCCACCCTCAGTCTGCCGGCAGTGTATAAATAAGACATCGAAAATACGTTTCCAGCAAACCTCACACACACACACACACACACACACACGTCAGAAAACCTACGTCACACACATCTCCCGAGTTCTCTCTCTCTCTCTCTCTCTCTCTCTCTCTCTCTCTCTCTCTCTCTCTCTCTCTCTCTCTCTGTGGTCAACGGTTCCCTCACCCTTTCCTCCCTGTCAGTCGCCTTCGTGTGTTTCCCCCCTCCCCCTTTTTTTTCGCTTGTCTTTCTTTATCATTTTTCTCTCTGTAAGAATATTCTCCTCCATGAATTATTTGATCGGTGTCCTTGTGTGTGTGTGTGTGTGACTCGCTTGCCGTCATGTATATTTACCCTTCCTCTTTCCTACCTCTTGACGTATACCCTGAGGTGAAGGTAAAACCAGGCGGACTACGGCCGTCTCTGGTGGAAGATGTGGGACGCTCGCACTGAGGAGTCTTTACACACACACACACACACACACACACACACAGACTACTCTACCCGCACCCTTGACGACTTTCCATAAAAGGGTGGATAAAGGGAGGAGGAGGAGGAGAAGAAGAGGTGGTCGTTGGACGGCGGGGAAGGAATAGAGTTTGAAGCGAAGGAGAGAGAGAGAGAGAGAGAGAGAGAGAGAGAGAGAGAGAGAGAGAGAGAGAGAGAGAGAGAGAGAGAGAGAGAGAAAGCATCTAAACACACAAACAATGCCACCAATCTCTTTTCTTCCGAGTTTGTTTCAGATTAATTCCTTCTGCCCGGGAAACATCTCTCTCTCTCTCTCTCTCTCTCTCTCTCTCTCTCTCTCTCTCTCTCTCTCTCTCTCTCTCTCAGCCCGGTGGGGGAAAGTGAGAGAAAGAGAGTGAGAGTGAGTGAAGACCTCAGTGGTGTGGGAGCGGTGTGTGGGAGAGGCTGGGAGGACCCCGGGAGAGTCATGACCAAATCAGGTATAGAAGGAGAGAGAGAGAGAGAGAGAGAGAGAGAGAGAGAGAGAGAGAGAGAGAGAGAGAGAGAGAGAGAGAGAATATACACCGCGGAAGGACACAGTGCAAAGTTAAAGATCAAGGTACCATTGCGGGCTTGATCGCGCGCATGCGCGAGCCAGTCTGACGTATCGTACAACGTCAAATGTCATATTCACTACCCCCCTGCCCCCCATCTTTTTTTCAATATCTCTCTCCAAAAAAAATTTTGGGGCTCTGGTGTGCGACTATAGATTTGGCCAACCGGAACTGCGTTATACATTATCGCTAGGGTTACGACGTCGCGTACGACGAAGGTAAAGCTACGTCAGGGGACACGTAAGACGTAAACAGCATGCAATGATCACTATAATACGCCATTCATCTTTTCTGGAAGACTAAGACGCGGTGGTCAAACAGAGGCAGGGGAGGGAGGGGGGAAAAAGAAAAAAAAAACACTGCCACAGGAGGAAATATAAACTGGTCTCCCTCAAGGAGGTAAAATGAAACTGGTCTCCCTCAAGGAGGTAACATAAAACTGGTCTCCCTCAAAGGAGGTAACATGAAACTTGGTCTCCCTCAAGGAGGTAACATGAAACTGGTCTCCCTCAAAAACCATAAGAGGAACTGGAAACACTCACAGCGAAGATCAACGAAGACATAGCCTTTTCTAAAACCCACAGGCAAGGAAACAATGAAATAGCAATTCAACATCTCTCGTATACATACACCAACATAGCGGGAACTCAAATCACAACACACGAGGAATATAATCCCCTCTCACAAGTGGGCTAGCTGAGCGAGTCACGTTGCGAGCTTCCACCGAAACACATTTGAGGATCGTGAGACTCAGTGAGGACACGATTTCAAATGACAACCTCCAAGTGGGGGTGGAAAATTCGTGTGGTGGAATTTATCTCTGTCTGTGTGGGTGGTGGTGGTCAAGATAAAGGTTGAGAGGTCTTCTTACACACACCCCCTTCTCCTCCTCCTCCTCCTCCTTTCTCGACTTGACCAGTGCGTTCATCTGGCAATACTGTTGACTGGTGGCCTCTGTCCGCCCGTCCGAACAGCATCTCGCCAACGCCTAATATAGCCCCGTGGTAGCTACTGACAGCTTCACAACCACACGGCCAAGAGGGAGGAAAAGATTTATATATACATCAAAAATGATAAACCTCGTCTTACTCAGCCAAGTGTGTGGTGCTGGAGAAGGGAGTGGTGTGTGTGTGTGTGTGTGTGTGTGTGTGTGTGTGTGTGTAAGTTGCTTGGGCCGACCCGGATCCGATACTAGAACTTCCTCTTCCTCCTCCTCCTCCTCCTCCAGCCACAAGTATTTCTCAACATTTCAACCATTAACCTGTTCCCCTTTAACCCCCTTCAGTCACCACACTTGTAGTTCCCAAGACTGCGTCTATGTTCTACCCTCCCGTCAGAAAGGTGTCCACTCACCCACTACTTTATCATAGGAAATTCAGTGGATAATGTGACCCAATCTCTCGGCAGTGCTGCCCTCGTAACACTCTCGCCTTCGTCAGGAGCGCGATCGTTGCGCTTCTGAGCGGGGCGTCGCCTCCCTCTCGGGCACACGTTGTTGGTCCCAGTGGAGTCGAGGCGAGTAACAGAGGCAGAAAGCGAGAGTCATACCACACTGAGGAGGAGGGCACAAGACGGCAGGGGCTGCTCAGGGTCACGGGTCGCAGGAGACAGCTGGCTGGCGGAGGAGGAGACGACTCCTCACAGAGCACGTCTGTCTTGCTAGCCACACTGACGCTGTTGCCGGGCGGTGCAAGCCGTGGTCTTCTTGTGGGACTGAATGGCAGTGGCCTCTCGTCGCCACTAAGTTACCCCCCCCCCCACCCCGAACTCCACGCTCCTCCACCCCCCATCTATCACCGCCACCCTCTGTGTCATCAACCACTGCCACCCACCAACCACTGCCGCCCACTACCAACCACCCCACCATGTTGTCCACTACAAGGGAAGTGTTAGGTCCAACCGCTTGGGAAAGCCTCTCGCTCAAGCTACCAGGAGGTGAGTGTCTACGGAGCATCTATCTAAGGCTCGTACTGTATGACGTAGCAAACACAGTCTTCAGTTTCGAACACCTGTGTTACGGCCGGTGTAACTTCAAGTGCACCACCGATGGCCGGGAACCGATGAACGTAAACTAAAGGAAAACAAAAAGAAGAAAAATACCACTGCTTGTCGTTCATGAATGATATCTAGTGAAAATCCTTTAATCTAGGTCACTGGAAACTCTTATCTCAATTGGCATCGACATGGTTCATGACCCACGCGTCTAACACAGGGGTTATGAACCTCAGACGTCATGAGCCTCAGACGTCATGAACCTCAGACGTCATGAACCTCAGACGTCATGAGCCTCAGACGTCATGACCCTCAGACGTCATGAACCTCAGACGTCATGAACCTCGTACGGTTACAGCGGATGACGAGCGAGAGAGGAAGGTTTCCATAACGCCGTGGTGTAACGAGACGACTGAACCACCCTTACAGCCAAGTCGGCTGTTACCCATAACTCCTCCCTCCTCCTCCTCTTCTTCCTTCCTGCACGCCGAGTGCCACACACTCTACCTCATCACATGACAAACGTTCAACGACCTGAGGTTGAGAGAAGAGAGAGAGAGAGAGAGCTCATGCTAACATGCACAAATTCACGACCCCCACCCCTCCTTTGAACGCGATTATACACGTCGCTTGAGTTGCTATATCAACAACCCTCGGCCCAATAGCTTTTACCCCTTAAAGGATTCTAGGTTCAAAGGACGGGCCATCAACATCCACAGAATGTCGAGCTTTGCAAGATCTAATTCAGGATCGGGTGAGAACCTGCGGTCTGGCCCCACACACACACACAACGCCACCCAACTTTTACCAGTGGCCTCAACGAGGAAGCGCCCGCCCCCCATCATGTGTGGACACGTACGGCAATTTGGCGGCCACTCTCGCAAAGCTGGCGCAGAAGAGAATTAGAGCACGGCTTCCATTAGTAGAATAATGGCGTCTCTTACCTACGTCGGACATGGGCGATGCCACTTTCATATCTTTTTTCTCCCTTTTTTTGTGCGTGGTAGCGAACATGATGGGTGAACTACCTACAACCAATGTTAGGGAACTGGGTAATTTCCTACCTCGTGGAAGACCACTTCTTTGAAGTCTTCGAATGAGGGGGGGGGTCTTCTTCAACCACCCCACCCCAACACACACCCACCCAGGGCTGGCCCGAGCCTACGTTATCGGTTATCAGCACTTAGAGAAAGTCTAAGAATCCATCTGTGATACATCGGCAAACCCGATTTATTCATGGAATATTAATCTCTGTATTTTTGTTCATCATCAGCTGACCCTCCCGCCATAAGTGCGTAAGTACAGTAACTTGGTGATACTGCAATGATGGGTACCTCACCACCTTCTTTCGAAAGTAATTCCTGAATTCAATCCGCCAAGAGCCATGCTGGGCCTATGTTCACGATACGCAACTATACGCAAAACACACACAGCGACGTGGATAGAATACGCTCCCTCGGAAGAGCGTCTACCGTGACATGGAAGGTCAGTCAATACTCACTAATAATAAACCTGGGGTATATACACTTAACCACAACCCAGCGGAGTGATTGTACTACACACATACACACACACACACACACACTCGCCACTTCTGCAACGCAAGCGTCGGCAATAATACTAGACCTGCAGGAGCTGGTGATGGACGCGATGTGACACCATGCCAGTCGTAGGTGGTGGCCAGGCAGGCCAGACGAGACATGACAGCTGTAACTGTCCTAATGATGGTTGACACCATCCACCAACTAGACCAGCCAACCAACCAGGGCCTCTCACGCTGTGCTGGGCCGGGCCCGTCCTTAACCCTCCCTCTCTCCTCCTCCTCCTCCCCCCCAACTGTCATATGGCAACACAGGACGTTCAAGATGCCAGACACTTCCAGTACTCTTCCCACCAACTGCTGTGTGACTTTGACGAATGGGTATGTGTGACGACAGGTGGACGCGAACTAAGGACGGCAGGCGTCAGCGGGTTAACTTGAGTGGGGGGAAAGAGGGATGGAAACACTACAGATGAGACTGTGGGAAGTACACATGCCGAAGATAGACGTCAGCTTACGAGCGGAGAGGCAAAATAATAGGGAACGCTAAAGACGACGCCACTGGAGATGCCACGCCATAGCCAGACGTGAGCTCACATACAAGGGGAACTTGACACCAGCAAAGAGATGACACACTGTAGATCACACCACTAGGGGGATATATGTGCCTTAGGAGTAGGAGAGACATGACACTTAAGAGATGACACGCCAGAGGTGACATATTGGGGTTTAACTGTGACATTCCAAAGCGGGGAGACTTGTCACCCATACATAAACAAATTATATCACTGAACGTAGAACTGAATTCAGTATACCCTAAAAAAAAAATGAGTCTTCCGACCCCATGAATGCATGGCTGGGAGTCTCAGCTGGGTAATTACCCTATTTCTACAGTGAGGTGAGGGAGTTCTACACCCGTGGGAACCCCCATCTCGTGGACCTTTCTCAACAATCCTACAACTTTGTAAATTTCTGCGCACTGTCGCCATTCACTGACTGCATCACTGAAGCTTCTGGTGACGCCTAGGTACGATGCCGACTCACACGCCCCCTCCCACACACACACACATAGATTCCTACAGTTTATTTCCTGTTGAATAGCATCTATACAAAGGCATTCATCCTCATTACATTGCACCGTTTGAGGTTCAACTTCATCCATCGCGTACGAGACCATTTAGGAATTTGTTTAAGTCCCCTTGTAAGCTGATGCAATCCCCGCCACCCTCTATACTTCAGGACATCCTCCGCAAAAAAAAAAAAAAAAAATACAGGCATGAATTCAGAATATCCTTCAGGCAAGTCATTCATATATCCGCCATCTGCTCCTGAAACCTGAAGGAACGCCATCGCACGCGTCTCAACGTCAAGAAACAATTGCATTTCCAGTCGCCGTCGTTCACCCGGGCCTCCCAGCCTGAAAAATCTACCATGGATAAATCTCTGAAAATACGACTAAACAAAGATGGCCCATAAATTCAGGTTCCAATACTGACCATCCAGATCCCGTGGATGGGAAAGGACAGATGCGTAAGAGGGGGATGGGGTATGAAGGCAGGGTGTGTGTGTGTGTGTGTGTGTGTGTGTGTGTGTGTTGATCGTATAGCACACACACACACACTGGACGCATCACAGCACCCACCACAGAGCGCGTCCCTCACAGATACGCACCGACCGTGAGATATATATGGTCGCAGACGTTCTTACAAGACAGGAGGACGAAGGAATACGATGGCTTACAAGACAGCAATAACAGCATTGGGTGCTTTCGAGGCTGTTTGTGAAGGCGGGAAACGTCAGGAACTCAAAAGATTAGCGTGGTAATTCCCTAAGTGAATGTCTGATACTGATTTGACAGCTATAATGCAGTAATTAGAAGAAAAAAAATCGTGCGACGGCACATTTTGGAAAGAACCTGCGGGATTATAGTAATGACGGCAGCGCCACGGGAAGGGGCAGAAGCAGCAGCAGAAGCAGCAGCGGCAGCAGCGGGCGGGTGGAGAGGAGAGGAGGAAATGTGGCACAATCACCGATACATTGCTACAAGTTTCACCGGAGCCATTACCAGTGAAAAATACTTGGCCACTCTCCCAGGCATCATGAATCTCTCCCCAGGGGTGTGTGTGGGGGATGTGGTGGGAGGGTGATACGTCTTGGAGGATGGTGAGGAGGTGGTGTGGGGGTGTGTGTGTCCGTAGGAGGAGGAGGGTGGGGTGTTCCAAGTGTCCTGGTTAAAATATCACCTCCTGCGAGGCTGGTTATTTCCAGCACCAGTCACACTGGACCACCACTCACTGGGAAACTCGAGAAGACCGTCTTTACCAAGACGATCAAGACGTGGGCCAACGGGATCCCTGTTGTCTGTCTTCCCCCATGGGTCAACGGGCTCCCTGTTGTCTGTCTTCCCCCATGGGTCAAAGGGCTCCCTGTTCTCAGCTGTTTCGCTCGACTGTATTTCGAGTCATCCTTGAAAATGGCTTGAAATACAGTGATTGACGTGTTAGCACAAGAACTCCCTCGTGTATATTACACAAACGCCTCCGTCAGCAGTACCTTAACCACAACAGGAGGCTGCACAGCCCTGGCAAGTTCGCCAGCTTCGCAACTGATCCTCTGCTGGCCTACACGAACTAATTTTGAACGTCTGTTACTCACATTCCGCTTAAATTTCAAAAGTCGGACAAACTTGAAAATAACCGCCGAAAACGGGCGAGAAAATTGGCGCGCAAAAACGTAAATAATGGTGCGCGCGTGAAATTGTCGCCAGCTCGTGTGACGGTTCCCACGACTGGGAGTCGACCGCTTGTCTCTCTCGCCCAAAGAAGATGCAGCATGAAGCCACCGTCTCCGTCGCATACCATTCCCATCGGCGTAAACTGACACCTCCGAAGGATACAGAAGTGCTCGCATCACCGGCATCCCTCAGGGTAAACTTGGACCCACTCTGAAGATGCTATGACGGATTGTACTGCCGACATTTCCCGATACAGAAGAAGAGTTACGTAATGATACAGAAATCGAACCCCAGTCGATAGAGAAATGATCAAAAATTCCAACGACGGAGAAGTCCAGCTGCCCACGCCTGAGGACTGAGGCACAGTCCTTCGGTATAAAGCCCTGGCCAACGACCTGATTGGCCCTTCGATCAGGGTCTAGGCTTCTATATCCCATGAACGTTCCTCAGTGCTCAATGGCGGGCTAATACGACCTACCCAAGTAGTTCCAAATTGGCGCTGAAACCTTAACCACCCCGTTAGAAGCGGCAGACGGAACAGCGAGAGATGACCATCCTTCAACAGGGTATTGCGACATCCCTAGCTAATGACACCGAGGCTATCAACAGGACGGAGTTACAGGAAAATAAAGATAGTATCCCCCTGCCGAATGAGCCAATACCCCCCCGCGCCACGACCAGGGCTGGACTCGGAGACTTTTAATTAAGACGCTAAGACCCTGCGGGCCCGCTGGAACCCCACCCACCATGGTCGGTCCCCGATAGTAAATATCTGTCGACAACCGACCCTTCCTTGTTTACCGTCAGCCGGGGTGACGGCCGCCTCTGGTGGCGACTACCCCAGTGTGATGGATGAGACTCGGGTTCAACCGTGTGACGAAGCCATCTACCCTCGAGGCTCACACGTGTTCGGGGGGGGAAGGGCTTAACGACGGTAACCTCTCGTTATTGATCAGTTGTCTGTCCTTCTGTCACTCACTTTCCGTGCTGCTACAAAGGTACTCTCTCTCTCTCTCTCTCTCTCTCTCTCTCTCTCTCTCTCTCTCTCTCTCTCTCTCTCCCTTAACCAAGACGAGGAAGAGACGACACCGGCCCTCGACCTTCTGACAACGAGGACACAAAGCCATTCTACCAAAAGGGGGTCGCACCGCCTTGTTCAAAAGAGAAGCCGTTTTAACGACATCATTGTTCTACACAGACGTGCGTTGCATGACGATCTAGACATCTTGCGGACCTGGGACACGACGGAGGTACCTCATAACTTTTGCAATTACGCACGTCTGCCTCAAGTCTCAAAGGGGATGTTTACGCTAGAAGACCCAGTACCGTCCGCCACAGGAGGAGAAGACGCCTTATAAAGTATTGAAACGCATCCAGTGGAAGTGAGGACGTTCGTATAATAACCTGGCCCTGCATGGAGTTCCAGGTGGCATCTCACCATATGTACTCTCAGAGAGAGAGAGAGAGAGAGAGAGAGAGAGAGAGAGAGAGAGAGAGAGAGAGAGAGAGAGAGAGAGAGAGAGAGAGAGAGACGTCTGTTGACCTTAGTGGTGAGGGTTTACGATATCTCCCTCCATGAGGAGAGAATGTTCCAAATGGAATGGAGGAGGAGCTAGCGCGGCGCCAGTTTTTCTAAACAAGGGACGGAGAAGTAGACCTGAATTTCATGTCAGCATCTCTGGCGAGCATTACCCCGCAAGGGACTGAAAAAAAAAAAGAGGAAGAAAAATATTAGAATGCAGTAAGAAGAGTCCTTGGGTAGCACAAGGTACCAAATTCAGATACGACACGAACTCAGAGAGACGAGATCGTGTGTGACGAACCTACAGGATTTTTACGAATAAGTGAACGACACCCTGGAATGGGTCCGGAGGAATGCAACAAGAATGTTGCTGGGAATGAATGGAATGAGCTACCAAGGAAAGGAGAGAGAGAGAGAGAGAGAGAGAGAGAGAGAGCTCCCCTCAATCTACCAGACAACGAGAAAGAAAGGATAAAAGGAAGACTTGATGACCAAGCATGCAATTCTACGAGGCCTAAACGACGTTTAACACGGAGGAAAATCTCTGATACTGGAAAAAAAAATTCCTGAGCAAATGAAAGAGCACAACTGGAGGACGGGCAAGAGGAAGTGCACAGAGAGAGAGAGAGAGAGAGAGAGAGAGAGAGAGAGAGAGAGAGAGAGAGAGAGAGAGAGAGAGAGAGAGACCGTGCAACAAGCTCCAAGCTGAAAAGAAGCCAATGCGAGCACCACTGTAAAATTCAAAGGTTTGCACGGCAATAAAACGGGGTTACGAAGTGGCGGGCGTGGTGGGGGGGGGGGGGGTGACATACCAGCGTGCACAGCTTCGCCTGCCTCTCCCTATCTGCCAACAGGTCAAAACATTCTCCTCACCTCGTTCCTTCCACACTAGAATTATTCATAAGCATTCCGTGTCTGTTCCTCGGATAACACACATACACTGAAGCAAAATACATATATTTATCTAATATACACACATACACTGAAGCACAATACATATATTAATATACATATATAAAGGAGACGTTCGTCCAACACAGTTTTGAGAAGACCCTTCGCCACACAGCCAGGCGTACTGAGGATCGATCTCCGAGAAGGACGACACACTCATGCATTTTCCTCGAGGACAAGAGAGACACAGAGAGAGAGAGAGAGCCGGTGGTCGCGGCTGCAACACCGTCACAATACACCAAACACGCCACACCACGCCCGGCCAGCAAAGGGGGTTTGTAAACGCCACAACACTGAGCGCGGCCAGGGGGGCGCGCCCCCAATAATACGTTGCGTCCGACACTGTCGATCATCCGTATAATATCTGATCGCATACCAAGGATCACAGACAGGATAAAAGCCCCTGGACACGAAGGTCATGCTACCACCTCTCTCTCTCTGGGGAGACCCCACCTTGATCACGCAGTCCAGGCAGTTCTGGGCACCTTAGGGAAGGGGAGAGACAAATTTCCTTGCAGGTAAAGAGAGGAGGAGGATGATAGAAAATATTAATGATCCGAGACATCAGACATCTTTCCCATGAGGAGTTACACTGAGGTACACCGATAAACAGGCCACAAAGACCCCCAGGGTCCGAACGAGGTGAGGTGGCCTTAACTGACGATGATGCCGTCCCCGAAGGAGACATGAAAGAAGTTAAATCTGCATTCCCCTCAGGAGGCGCTGAGCATGGAGTGATGTGATCGAAGCGAACCCAAACCTCCTCTTGACGCCAAAAAAAACTTTTAGTTCTCTCTTTTAATAATAATGGTTTTACTTTACTTCCCACGTTGCTTAAATCCTTTAATGTGAATGTTGCCTTCAGCAACAACAATACTATAAAGAATATCCTAATCAGGAACTCACCAGAAAGTTCTGCAGGATGCATCTATAAAGTGCCATGTAGAAATTGATATGTTATCTGTCGGGCAGACTGGTAAGGATCTTTCTGCTAGACTTAAGCAACATAAACATAGTATAAGAACAGGATAAGAATCAAATGCCTTGTTTAATCATGTTAAACATCATGATCATTGTACTGACTGGAGTAATGCCATCTCAGTTATGAATTCTAACTCCAGTACAACGAGAAATATCATTGAATCTTCTATTATCAAATACACAAAGAATTGTAACACTGATACTAGAGAAGGTCTATATAAATTGAATTTCTTTAATGTTGATAAAATCTGTAAACAGTTCACCTTCTTGTCCACATAATAAGTTTATGATACGCTTGTTACAAGACTCGAACGCACCCGACCTACATTCGGGTAGTCACTTGTTTACCAAATGGCGTCTTGGCTACGTCTCTTCGCTGTATATCAACTGACTGTTATATCTCCTTCTTGTATCTCCCCTGATGATGTGATTATCACACGAAAGTGCACCTGGGAACTTATCGTGTTTCATTTCCCCGTGGACTCATAGGAATATACTTGGTCACGCTCACAAGTGTGATCCTTCCCAACACACACACACACACACACAGAGAGAGAGAGAGAGAGAGAGAGAGAGAGAGAGAGAGAGAGAGAGAGAGAGAGAGAGAGAGAGAGAGAGAGAGAGAGAGAAGGAAAGTAAATAGCACAAGGCTTGAGTTTCCCCGGAATCGGCCAGCTGGCTGGCTGGGTGGAGGGGTATATAAGGTGGCGAGCCTCGACCCCTGGCGGATATTGGTCAAGTTTTCCGATACGGTCCTCCTGAGGGAGTGTGCGGGACGGGGACGGCTGGTTTGGTCCCTGTGTGTTGTGTGATTCTCGTGTGGAATGACTTCCGCCATGAATATTCCACATGAGAGTCCAGTTGAAATCAATGTCTCTCTCTCTCTCTCTCTCTCTCTCTCTCTCTCTCTCTCTCTCTCTCTCTCTCTCTCTCTCTCTCTCTCTCTCTCTCTGTGCGTCTGTGTGAGTGTGTGTGTGTGTCAATATTTTATCATCGGGGAAGATGAAACGAACACGGGTAAAACTTGTGTTGCTATGTCCTCTCCCTTGTGGGTGGGCGCTGAACTATACCACCAACAGAAGGAGGAGATGATAATGAAGAAGAAGAGGAGGAGGAGGAGGAGGAGGAGGAAGCGGAAGAGAGAGAGAGAAGAAGAAGAAGAAGAAGAAGAAGAAGAAGAAGAAGGAGAAGAAGAAGAAGAAGAAGAAGAAGAAGAAGAAGAAGAAAATGGAAAAATAAGAAGAAGAAGAAGAAGGAAAAGAAGAAAAAGAAGAAAGAAGAAGAAGAAGGAAAAGAAGAAGAAAAAGAAGAAGAAACTCAAGATAAAAAAAAATGGTATTGCTTCCAAGTCAATAAACATGTCTGGCAAACTTTGTGCATGTGTTGGCTGGAATATCTCTTCCTGGTAAAATACCAACAACATACACAAGTCTTGCTTCACAATTCTGCGGGGCCAACAGTATGAAAATGCAGGAAAAAAAATGTTTTCTTCACACAGGAATTAAGTAAATTATCTGGTTAGCTAAATGGGCGATGACAACAGGTTTTTAGGACAAAATTAACAAGGGAATCATGTATGAACATGCACACACTACACGTTATAAACTCACTCACTGTTAATCTTTATCATGTGTATAATGAATGGAATTTAACAGATTGCTGTCGCTGGAGTTTCAATCACAGGTATGTTATGAACCCTCAGAAACCTTTATCGAACTTCACCAGTGATATATATGTATCTTAAGGGGTGTCAAATGACTCCACTTAATAATAATAATAATAATAATAATAATAATAATAATAATAATAATAATAATAATAATAATCGTCAGTCACATTTCACACAAGCAGTGTACCCTAGTCTTTGAACGCCACTCTCAGACGGCAAAATACGGCTATACCCCCGCAACAGCTCGTCCGGCCATGAACCTTTGAGCACGACGGTACGTGACCCTTGGGTATGATCTACCAGGCCCTATGACCCGGCCTCTTATAAAGGTTAGGTCAGAGACTAGGCTCATTTATACCCCTTGGGGTTGCAGCGTCATGCCCAAAGGATCGTATACCTTCGAACTCGAAGAATCGTACCTTCGAACTCGAAGAATCGTACCTTCGAGCTCGAAGAATCGCACCGTCGTCCTCAATGGGGCAGAATAGATTACCACCTTCCTTGGTTCTGTAGGGCTGTGGCGTCCTCTAACCCCCGGCAGCACAGTCTGCGACTTAGCTTCCCTTGCGATGTGTCATCAAACTGTTGGGTGATGCAAAACCTCATCCTCGCGTACCCCTCCTGGAAGCCGGGTCGCTCTGGCACACCCAGCAGGTATTGAGGGGTGTTCCATCGTGTAATACATGCCCTCCGCCGATGTAAGGAGATGGACGCGACCCAATAATACCTCTCGTCTCCTTAATAGGTTCACTTTCGCACATCTCTCAGTCTACAGGAATCTTCTTCGTATACAAGTTAGGGGAAAAAAAAAGCCCTCCAATATTTTCTTTATGTATTCGTTATTTCAAAGTGCGAAATATTAGGTCTCTCGCACCTACGCTCCTAAAGCGCATTCTATGCGTTTCTCACACACTTACCTAGCTTTCTCGTACCTACGCTCTTACTAGTGTATGTCACATATCTCTCACACCTACGACCTAAGAGTGTATACCATGTGCCTCTCACACCTACGGTCTAACAGTGTATATCATGTGCTTCTCACACCTACGGTCTAACAGTGTATATCATGTGCCTCTCACACCTACGGTCTAACAGTCTGAGATCTCCAGACAAGTTGTGGCGATCTAGAGGCTCTACAGGATCGAAGTAGACTATAAAACACCGGCACATGTTTTCTGCCTCGACAAGGAAATGTCCCAGTCAATACAGACGCAATGGCTTCGAGTCCCGTCTCGTTTACTTGGTTTTTTACAAATTCTCAGTATCCAACCCTTCAGCGGGAGACATTACTTCTTTCTATTGAACTCAAAGGCGAAAATCTTCTCCCATCACGCTAAGACGTATGTGCTTTCTCCATCCTGTGACAACCATGTCTGACTCTCGTTAATCATACAGGAACGCATGGACGTCGGACACACGAGCAGTACCCAAATTGATGTCTGACGGGGTATGGAGTACGAAGCGTAACACAAAATGTCCACAGTTCTTCAAGTGTCGGAAGATCTGAGAGAGAGAGAGAGAGAGAGAGAGAGAGAGAGAGAGAGAGAGAGAGAGAGAGAGAGAGAGAGAGAGAGAGAGAGAGAGAGAGAGAGAGAGAGAGAGAGAGAGAGAGAGAGAGAGAGAGAGAGAGAGAGAGATTGTACGAGTCACGCACACACTGCAAAGAACTTGGCCAATTTCTCGAGCTGGCAGCGTTCAAGGGCAATATCTGCAGGACGTGTTCTCTTACCTCTCCACTCGTTCGTGTTGCCAAGATGAGACGTTGTTCCCAGTGAACTCCACGATCCCGTGGGCGGCACGCTGTTATAACAAGACTTGGCCCACTGGTTTTCGGCGTCCCCCAGTCGACGAATGCAACGCTAAACTTCGTCTATAATCACAGGAATCAGTCCGTTGTGTTGTGGTTGTGTGTGTGTGTGTGTGTGTGTGTGTGTGTCTGTTGTGGTCTTTTACCAACGTCATGTGAGGAAGGGCAGGGCCGGAAACGGAACTCTTTCCAAAATGAACGCAATGGACTCTGCGCAATGTTTGGCTATTTCGCTTCTGAACACCGTTGAGAAAGCTGACCTCCTACAGCAAGACGGTACGATGACCCCTGAGTTTGATGATGACGCCGCGACCTCCGACCTCATTCGAAGACCAGGCCATCATACCCAAAGGGTCATTGTTACACGTTAAGTTCCCAGCTGCGACGACCCCCATGGCTCCGACACTCCACAGAGACATCACCCAATCCAAACCAACTCGAGCCGTGTCGCGATGCCGTGACCTCTCTGGTTGACGACACGTCGAAGGTCACTGTCCAGAGCATGTTCATAATGTTGGCGTCTGGTTGCATCGTATGGTGGATCATCCACCCCAATGGTCCGTGGTCGGTGCAACCAGATGAAGGATGGCTGGTGCGCGCGGTCGGTCGGCTGGTCCACTGAGATAATGGTCGGTGGGTGGTCGTGGTTGGTTGATGCACCATGATAATGGTCGACTGGTGGTCGTGGCTGATCGATCCACCATGATAATGGTCGACCGGTGGTCGTGGCTGATCGATCCACCATGATAATGGTCGACTGGTGGTCGTGGCTGATCGATCCACCATGATAATGGTCGACTGGTGGTTGTGGCTGATCGATCCACCATGATAATGGTCGACCAGTGGTCGTGGCTGGTTGATCTACGATGATAATGGTCGACTGGTGGTCGTGGCTGGTCGTGCTTCCGTTCTGCTTCCTGTCGGGAATGGCCCTCCCCTCCTCCTGTCCCTTGGTTAATGGAGTGTGGAGGATCGATCTAATTACGGCGTTCCCCCCACGGCAGGCTAGGCAGCTCCTCCCCCAGGGCTAAGGCTCCGCCTAGCCCTGGGGATTGTATATCATCTGCCTGGCCCGTGTCACGACCACGGTAGTTAAGGTGACGTAACTAATGGTCGAAGCAACAACGACTGGGGGCGGCCCTGACCTCCGTGAGGCGGAGGATCTCACGGTGGCGGGTGTCAGGACTCCAGCACCAGCAGCGCCGCCGTCAGTAAAGGTTACGTGCCTGGTTCCAGCCGGCCCACGCAAGGCCAGTAGTACGGTGCGTGTCGGTCGACGGTCGGTTTCAATTACCAGACGAGGTGGTGGTGATGATGATGACGACAGTCGACAGCATGTGTGACACAGTGTGTCATTAAGACAAGGCGGGGGAGGAGGAGGAGGAGGTGGAGGAGGAGGAGGAGGAGGAGGAGGAGGAGGAGGAGGAGGAGGAGAAAGACAAACAGACAGACAGGCTATTTTGGGTGCCCATGGATGAGGAAACCCCAGTAAGTATTACGGTGAGGTCACCCTTAGCACAGCTGCCTTGCTGGCACGACTGGTGACCTACGACTCTTGACTGTGAATCACCATGCAAGAACAGCGTGGTAGCTCGTCTGGTGATCAGCTGCCACCACCAAGGAATATACCATTGCCGAACTTAGTGGTCTCGGGAGGCTCTTGAGCAGCCGCGATCAAGGAAGAAGTGACAGCACAAAACAAAGAGACACTCGAACTAGCCAGCCATGAAGGTAAGCCTGTGCCTTGGGACCGATCCTCAAGGGTGGTCTGGTTCCTTAGGGGGTGGTCAGGTCAAAGGCCAGGCCATTATTAAAGACCCCCATGGCTCGTACCCTGGGGCTCGAGGATCGTACCGTCGCCCTCACGGGTGTCAAAGAAATGGCTGGAATTCTGATACGGGAGACGTGGGCATTGATAAGAAAGACATGGTGGTCCCAGGAATGCAGATAAGCACGGGAAGGGTGAGGAAAATACCACACAGGAGGAAACGGGTGATGGAAAAAAAAAAAAAGGGGAAGTGGAGATGGGAGGGAAATAGGGTGCAAAAATGGGGACGAGTGGAGGTGAAACCTCAAGACGATGGACCTGTTGCACACAGCGTCATGAAGAGCGTCAAGCTATACCCTGCGTCTCCTTGATTTTCTTCGAAGTGCTTCTTAGGTAGTCACGCCGCGTGGCTGCATGCACCCATTATACTGGATACAGGGTTAGCAGTACATATACTGAAGGCCTTTATCATATTCCTAGTCACTGGATAAAGGACGAGCCCAACGTATGATAAATGCCTTTATCACATTATCAGTTACTGGATGCTAATGGATTAATATCACATACAATACAGTCCTACGTCATATTATTATCATGGTCTGATTATCCCTCCCACCCCCGCATCTGTTTCTCATTTTCTGGCCTTTTCTCAATATCGAATCCCATCAGTCTCTCGTAATATTAGATGCCACTCAGCAAAATGAATAGGAATCAGGGATCTGAGAAATACAAATCGGCCAATTAGTCCTGGTAATTAAGCTCTAGTGTACAGTTCACACACAAGTCTACGCCATCGCTGACCTATGGTTCCTTGTTACCACTTAACAAGATAAAGAATTTATCAGTAAAGGTCATACAGGTGTTTGTGTTATCAGATTCTACCACAGAAACATATATATCCTATTTCTATAAAGGAAAGCATTCACCCCATTCTTTCCATTTTGAATTTTGTTAATAATAATAATAATAATAATAATAATAATAATAATAATAATAATAATAATAATAATATCAAAAATAATAATTATGATATCTTCATGCTGAATAAACATTCAGGGCCAGATATATATATATATATATATATATATATATATATATATATATATATATATATATATATATATATATATATATATTACGATATAATCAACCTCCTATCTTCAGAAAGTACAGCTTCAGTGTTGTCAGCCGCTCCCAGGAGTTCAGCTATCAAAAAGCGTTAATATCAGCTGCGACTTCCAGTCAAGGCAATATAACAATGGAGCCATGAGAAGATCCTGGCAAGTTCGGAGCCTTAAATGCCTGCTTTGGAGTCTTGTTCCATGCGCTGGTCTTTCGTGAGGGCGGTCGAGCTTTCAGGAGAGTGAAGCATATGGC
>NC_092287.1:7950296-7957796 GCF_036320965.1 Panulirus ornatus
AATATTAAGCACTGTTGCAGCGGCTGGTTGCCATTACCCCCTCCTCCTCAGCCGGTGGGGGGTGGTGGGAAGCGGGTAAGAGGCGGTGGTAGCTGCATCTTCTGCATAAGGCCCTGTCCCGCCGACTGAACTCCCGTCTTCTCCCTCCAGGGTCGCGCTTACACAGCCCGCTCTACCCAACCATCCCAGGGGCGAGTCAGAAGACCCGCTACACCCAACCATCCCAGAGTCGTGCTAGACGACCCGCTACATTCAACCATCCCAGAGTCGTGCTAGACGACCCGCTACATCCCACCATCCCAGAGTTGGGCTAGACGACCCACTTCACCCAACCATCCCAGAGTAGGGCTAGACGACCCGCTACACCCAACCATCCCAGAGTAGGGCTAGACGACCCACTACATCCAACCATCCCAGAGTCGTGCTAGACGACCCGCTACATCCAACCATCCCAGAGTTGGGCTAGACGACCCACTACATCCAACCATCCCAGAGTCGAGTCAGATGACCCGCAACTCACCCTCATCGCTGGCGCAACCCTCTCCTTATTGTCAATGCTTCGACAGGATAATGTCTGCTGAAACACTTGGATATTGTGGCCCAGGACGATGAACTATGGCGGCAGTAGACGATTACCTGAGGCGCTGTGGTGAAAGTGGACGATAACCTGTGGCGCTGGACGATATCTAGTGGCGGCATTGGACGACAACCTGTGACGCTGTGGCGGAAGTGGACGATATGCTGTGGTACTGTGGCGGAAGTGGACGATATGCTGTGGTACTGTGGCGGCAGTGGACGATATGCTGTGGTACTGCGGCGGCAGTGGACGATATGCTGTGGTACTGTGGCGGCAGTGGACGATAACTTCTGGCACTAACGGCGGCAGTGGACGATAACTTTTGGCACCACGGTGGCAGTGGGGGAGGGCAGGTGAGCGCCACAAGGAAGTAGGACGTTAGCTAAGAGCAAAGATCCCTTTGAGGGCCACCTTGGCGACAATGGCCCTAATTACCTTCATAATACGGCCAGACCCCCTTCCCTCCCACCACGCCCCAACACCCCCTCTATCATCACCAGGGAAGTTGTATGGCATATGAGAGAGAGAGAGAGAGAGAGAGAGAGAGAGAGAGAGAGAGAGAGAGAGAGAGAGAGAGAGAGAGAGAGAGAGAGAGAGAGAGAGAGAGAGAGTGTACAGCCACTCACATCAGAGTACAAGGAGGAGCCCTTTAATCTTTGGCGGTCTTCAAAACACACACACACACACATGTTGTCTGTTGACGTTCTCCTACCGCGTATGGCGCCTTCCTCCAGAAGGCTCTCCCCCCAGCAGATAATGCCAGGCAGGCTGCTGGAACCCTCTACAGGAATGGAATAATGTGTGACGCTTCCTCGTCCTCCTCCTCCTCTTCCAAAACCCCAGCAGGAGATGTGGGCCCGATGCCTCCACGAACTACTGAAGGAGTGGGCGAAATGCTGGCGCCTCCTCGAAGACCAAGTCTCCTGGAACTTCTGCAGGAGTGGACGAAGGTGCGGCGCCTCCTTCAGATCTCTCTCTCGCAGGTGGCGCCTTGGATCTCCTGGAACTTCCACAACAGTGGATCAAGGTGTTGGCGCCTCGCACCCCTTTCCAGGCACCCTAAAAGCAGGATGGTCCCCGGTGGTCTATGGAGCTCCACATGGGTCTTCGTCCTGCGTCGGTATCGTCAGAGCAAGGCCACGTGGCTGTGCCCCACATCAGTCCACGTCCTCTATGTGTCTGTGCCTCAGCTGTGACCACCACACCGTTATCAGACGACACAACGCAATCATTCCTTCAAGACTAATGCCAGAACCTACCCACACGCTAACCCGATTATAATTATCATCTCCCAATAATTACGTAACAATAATAATGATAATAATAATAATAGTAATAATAATAATAATAATGATAATAATAATAACAATAACTATAATAATATTAATGATAATAATAATAATGATGATGATGATGATGATAATAATAATAATAATAATAATAATAATAATAATAATAATAATATTAATAATAATAATAATAATAGTAATAATAATAATAATAGTAATAATAATAATAATATCAATAATACATTAATGATAAGGAAGGAGCAGAGAAGGGAACCAAGTGAGGATTTTTCCCTCTTAGCCTCATTCCTCTGTTCTTAACGCTACTTCGCTAACGCGGGTAATGGCGAATTTGTATGAAATAACAATAATGATAAAAATAATAATAATAATAATAATAATAATAATAATAATAATAATAATGATAATAACAACCCGTCCAACCATGGAAAGCTGTGTAGGTATGTATATTTGCGCGTGGGGACGTATGTATATACATGTGTATGGGGGTGGGTTGGGCCATTTCTTTCGTCTGTTTCCTTGCGCTACCTCGCAAACGCGGGAGACAGCGACAAAAAAAAAAACCGTCCTACGCATGCGCGTTGCTCCACATAATTACGCTATCGTGCATCATGATTACGTTATCCTGCCTCATGATTACGTTATCGTGCCTCATAATTACGTTATCCTGCCTCATAATTACGTTATCCCGCCTCACAATATCATTATCCTGCCTCATAATTACGTCATCCTGTCTCATAACTACGTTACCCTGCCTCATGATTACGTTATCCCGCCTCACAATTCCATGATCCTGCCTCATAATTACGTTATCCTGCCTCATAATTGTGTTATTCTGCCTCATAATTGCGTTATCCTGCCTCATAATTACGTTATCCTGCCTCATAATTACGTTATCCTGCCTCATAATTGCGTTATTCTGCCTCATAATTGCGTTATCCTGCCTCATAATTACGTTATCCTGCCTCATGATTACGCTGCCCTGCCTCATAATTGCGTTACTCTGCCTCATAATTGCGTTATCCTGCCTCATATTTACGTTATCCTGCCTCATAATTACGTTATCCTGCCTCATAATTGTGTTATTCTGCCTCATAATTGCGTTATCCTGCCTCATAATTACGTTATCCTGCCTCATGATTACGCTGTCCTGCCTCATAATTGCGTTACTCTGCCTCATAATTGAGTTATCCTGCCTCATAATTACGTTATCCTGCCTCATAATTGTGTTATTCTGCCTCATAATTGCGTTATCCTGCCTCATAATTACGTTATCCTGCCTCATGATTACGCTGTCCTGCCTCATAATTGCGTTACTCTGCCTCATAATTGAGTTATCCTGCCTCATAATTACGTTATCCTGCCTCATGATTACGTTGTCCTGCCTCATGATTACGTTATCTCTGCCTCATAATTACGTTATCTCTGCCTCATAATTACTGGTCGGTAATGATCTTAAACCCGGGGCAGGCAGGTTATTTACCCTCATCCACGCCCCCCCGCCCCCCCACAGTCCACAACTGTAATGCCATCGTCGATACAAGCCCGGACGTAGGGCCAATACCAGCCACCAGGGGGCTTCCACACACACACACACACACACACACACACAGTCATTCCTCGTTGAACCGCCAACAAAATCTCTGGAGGCCATTTTTTTTCTAAAGGCGGGGTGAGTGAGTTGGCGTTACTTTTACTGGCGCTGATGATGATGATGATGAGTGACTGGTTTTTCTTTTTTTCTGTTTATCGTCAGATATCAATTAATATTCACTTTCAGCGAATGAACAGCGTCGACAAATGCTGGCGATCAATTCTGAGCCGGGGAGGATCTCTCTCACTATGGACGTTGGCGGGCTGGCTGGCTGGCTGGCTGACTGGCTGGCTGACTGGCTGGCGGGCTAGGTGTGTGTGTGTGTGTGTGTGTGTGTGTGTGTGTGTGTGTGTGTGTGTGTTGAAGGACAAGACAAGAGAATGTAGTTCTGGCGCATTCACACAAGTCCTTGGTTGGGTGACGGCTTCAGCAGAGCGTACGCGAGGTGATAGTACATGTACATATAATGACGGGGTGTACAGGGTCACAGCATAATATGTGCATTACGATGTACACAGTGATGGCGTAACATGTACTTACAGTGATTGGCTACGCCCATGACGAGAGCGTAAGCAGTAATAATTGCAACATGTACTACATAATGATAGCACCATGTATACACTGTGAGAGCACAACGTAGTGACAGCGCATGTATACAGTGACAGTACAACGTACTGATACCACAGCGAATGTACAGAAATGATGGCAGAACATGTACACCAGCGTACAGAAATGTACAGGCGTAGCGTGTGGTGACATAGATTAAACTACTGCTACTACTTACTACTACTACTACTATTACTACTACTTCTACACTACTACTACTACTACAACTACTCCACTACTACTACTACTGTTACTACAACTACTACTACTTCTACCACTACTAGTACTACCACTACTACTACTACTACTAATACTACAACTACTACCACTACACTCGAGTTGAAGAGGAGGCTTATCTGAAGCTACACTGCAACTTGATCATGGAATAAGCTCCAGGCACTCTCTCTCTCTCTCTCGCTCTCTCTCTCTCTCTCTCTCTCTCTCTCTCTCTCTCTCTCTCTCTCTCTCTCTCTCTCTCTCCAACCCATTTGTCTCACGACACTCGCTAGTCGACATCAATCAGCGGGAGTGAGCAAAACCTTGGCTCGTGCCATCTGTAATACGTGTGTGTGTGTGTGTGTGTGTGTGTGTGTGTGTGTGTGTGTATTCTTACAATACGACCACAGCTCCGGTACGCGAGGGCGTGTGGGGGTAGCAGCTGAACACTGGTGCTTTCCTCTTAACTCTACTTGTGGCTCAATGGCATTAAGCAAATAACCACCACCTTGCTAGTCTCTCTCTCTAGGCAACTTGCTCCAAAATGAAGCAGGGTTTCTTTTTCTCTTTTTTCGTGTATATACGGATTTTCGGGAGGGGCGCTTCCCTCTCCTTCCGAGACCTTACGTGGGTGGGTATTGTCCCTCGCAACCTCCGGGTTTCAGAACCAAAAGGTCACGAGTGGAGGATGGGGGATGTCAGTCATTTCCCATCGGTTCTGTTTTCCGTGTGTTTCATTCCGCCGTTCTGTGCGCATGTCCAAACACCCCCTCCGCCTAATGATGTCGCCACCACGGGGCACAAAAGACACGCGCAAGTGTGTGTGTGTGTGTGTGTCACTCGAGAGTGACACTGAACTGTTTCTCTCTTCAAAATTTGGCGGGAGATGTCTCCCGGTCTTTTAGCGCCATTTGCTGCGAGGATGTGACACGGCCGGTAAGAGCTCTGCGCGGTACCCAGGCGCTCCACCCCAGTCATGGAGTCGCCGTAGAAGGTACAATGCGCGTTGAATGGGTTTGCTGGTCTGTGTATTTTCCACAGAGCTGTTTGCGACGGGGGCGCGCACCGGCGAACGCAAGACGTCCATAAAAGGTGGAGGGAAATTTCCCCTACTGATATTCGAAATGGAAAACACTGCAGGTAAAGCTGTCACAAAGGCGTTATCAAAACGCCTTTTTAAGGTTGGCAATGTCGTCCAGCCTCATCGTTTTTTTTTTTTTCCCTCAACGAGGTGATAAAAGAGACTCGTAATGCTATGCTTGCTAAGGTCATCAGTCATTATCATTCCATGATGTGTTCGCTCTTCCATCATGTGTACTGATGGGTGTACGAGCGATCTGGCATTCTGTCTATGGGTTCAAATTCTTTTATTCGTCCCCCATCCAAAAAGAAAAAAAAAAATGAGAGGCATTCGAAAATCACCTCCGTTAGCCAACATGGCGTTAGCAGTACTTTCTCTCTGTGTGTTCCCCATGCAAAAAAAAACTTTCAACCTTATTCTTCGATATGCAAATGAATAATACGCGGTTGTGGCTTGTGTCTACAACTGTCATGTAGGAAGTGGGGCTAGAAAAGAAAAACCAGAGGTAAAAGTCAAGCCCCCTGGGGAACATACGGATCTTACCAACGCCATTCACTTTTTTTTTTTTTTTTACCCAAACCCGTCATTCACTTAATTCCATTCAATTCCATCTTTCTCCCTTCCTTCCTTCCTTCGTCATTTCCTTCCCTTCTATCTCGTCCTCCGTCCCTCTCCCTCTCTCTCTCTCTCTCTCTCTCTCTCTCTCTCTCTCTCTCTCTCTCTCTTCCGTCTCTATCAGTCCTTCTTCTTTGAGGTTGTCTGTCTGTACCCTGTCATTTCCTTCCCCTCTGTCTCGTCCTCCGTCTCTCTCTCTCTCTCTCTCTCTCTCTCTCTCTCTCTCTCTCTCTCTCTCTCTCTCTCTTCCCTCTTTTATCAGTCCCTCTTCTTTGCCTGTCTGTCGGTACCCTACCTCTCTGACTCTCTTTCTCCCTCTATCTCATTTTCTCTCTCTCTCTCTCTCTCACTTCCCAACACAAGACCACACAGTTCTCGCAATGTCTCTACATGTTTCAGCAGAGCCTGACGAAAACGAACAATGCGCACATTAATCGGATGCATTTCCCAACCTCTCTGCTAGAATAACAAAGCAAGGTAACAGAAGCTCGAAGCTGATGCACTGGCGCTGCTGCAGCAGCAACCAGTCCAGCAAAATGAGGCGGAGGTAAAATGGTTGACCAGCCATTTAGGGGAGTGAGCGTTCAGCTCGGACGGTCTACTCTCATGTGCTCCATGAAGGTAAAAAGTCTTGTGGCACGGTGGTTCACAGACCCTTGATGGGCGAGGGCTTCAGATGAAAGGAAATGAATGATGAACCAGAAGGAACCACCGACACCCAAACGATCTAGATGAATGAATAATGTATGTCAATCTTTCTGCAATATCATCTTTCTTATAATCTCCGACTTTCCTATATATATATATCAAAGAACACTTTCAAACATTTTAGTTCTGCAAGGTATTTCTTCCGCCTGTTTCCCGTCTGACGTGTTGCCGAAGAGAAATAGAGGGTGGGGAAAGAGCCATTACTGTGCTATCCTTTCCTTTACTGCTTTTAGGGAGGAAACTTCTATTTCATTAATATTAGAGGAAGACCATGGGGGTTCTGTGTGGTCTGTTTATCTACGTAAGTCTCTCTCTACCTCTAAGAGTATATCCTCTTCCTCCGTACTGCAATGCAACCGTTCCACTAAGACTATATATCTCCACCCTACTCCCTCCCTTCCTTCCTCTATATCCTCGTCCTCAACTCCCTCCCCACATCTATATCCTCGTCCTCAACTCCCTCCCCACATCTATATCCTCGTCCCCAACTCCCTCCCCACATCTATATCCTCGTCCCCCAACTCCCTCCCCACATCTATATCCTCGTCCCCCAACTCCCTCCCCACATCTATATCCTCGTCCCCCAACTCCCTCCCCACATCTATATCCTCGTCCTCAACTCCCTCCCCACATCTATATCCTCGTCCCCCAACTCCCTCCCCACATCTATATCCTCGTCCCCCAACTCCCTCCCCACATCTATATCCTCGTCCCCAACTCCCTCCCCACATCTATATCCTCGTCCCCAACTCCCTCCCCACATCTATATCCTCGTCCCCCAACTCCCTCCCCACAT
>NC_092287.1:7962796-7970296 GCF_036320965.1 Panulirus ornatus
ACTTATCGTGTTTCCTTTCCCCGTGGACGCATAGGAAAGACATTCCATATGCGTATGGGGTCCTAAATTTGTAACAAAATTCAATCATACCACTTTAGGGTTACTTTAAGACTAATGGAAAGATTCTAAATATCTTTAAAACAATCATCTAGACACAAACTACCCTAAAAATACTTTCAAACAACCCTAAAAATACTTTCAAACCCTAAAAATATTTTCAAACAACCCTAAAACAACTTTCAAACAAACCTAAAACAACTTTCAAACCCTAAAAATATTTTCAAACAACCCTAAAACAACTTTCAAACAACCCTAAAACAACTTTCAAACAACCCTAAAGCAACTTTCAAACAACCCTAAAACAACTTCCAAACAACCCTAAAACAACTTTCAAACAACCCTAAAACAACTTCCAAACAACCCTAAAACAACTTCCAAACAATCCTAAAATACTTTCAAACAACCCTAAAACAACTTTCAAACAACCCTAAAACAACTTCCAAACAACCCTAAAACAACTTTCAAACAATCCTAAATATACTTTCAAACAACCCTAAAAACAACTTTCAAACAACCCTAAAACAACTTTCAAACGACCCTAAAACAACTTTCAAACAACCCTAAAAACAACTTTCAAACAACCCTAAAACAACTTTCAAACAACCCTAAAACAACTTCCAAACAACCCTAAAACAACTTCCAAACAACCCTAAAACAACTTCCAAACAACCCTAAAACAACTTTCAAACGACCCTAAAACAACTTCCAAACAACCCTAAAACAACTTTCAAACGACCCTAAAACAACTTTCAAACGACCCTAAAACAACTTCCAAACAACCCTAAAACAACTTTCAAACGACCCTAAAGCGCCATTCTCTGTCAAACAGGATTCAAAGTTATGGTTTTTACACGAAAAAAAAAGAATAAAGAAAATAAAGTGTTGACGCGAACAAGACGGACGAACAGAGACACATGGTAGGCAAACAGGGACATCATAGCTACGGGGGTTCACTTCAACAAAAACACCCCAAACAGCAGTGATGCTGTTCCGGTTGGCTTATGTCCTCCCTAACTCTCCTGTGTATCATAACCCAGCTACGCGTTAACTGTTCCACCAGACCAAGAAATTCCCGTGTCTTTCACAGGTTGCTTTCCTCAATCATTTTCCAAGGGAGAGGGAGGTGTGTGTGTGTGTGTGTGTGTGTGTGTGTGTGTGTGTGTGTGTGTGTGTGTGTGTGTCGTCCAGCTAACGACGCCAGAGTTAACAAGCCGCCCTTCCCTCCCTCCCTACCGATGCTGTGACTGAAGCTGCTGCTTCCTGGCACGGAAGAAGAGGAAGAGGAAGAGGAGGAGGAGGAGGAGGAGGAGGAGGAGGAGGGTGGTATCTTCCATCGTCCTACGCCTCAGTCCATCAAAAATGATGACAGCAACAATATACTCTAGTCTCGGGGAAACATCAAACCCCCTTTTCGCTTTTTTTTTTTTTTAAAGTCATGCCTATATACCTTCTGCTCTCTCTCTCTCTCTCTCTCTCTCTCTCTCTCTCTCTCTCTCTCTCTCTCTCTCTCGAACATCAGGAGGTTCTTTTTGGATTCAAATTCTTTTGGATTCAACCTCATTCTTCCACTTGAACCCGAGGTTCCTCTTTTGGGGGACTCAACCATGCTTGGGGTCTGTCTAGTTGTACAGCAGCGTCAGGCTTGAGTCCTCGCTGAACTGCTTTCTCATAGCAAACGTCTCAAAGACTCGCCAATGACAGTCCTCAAACACCACGCAGCCCCGACAAAACCATCTCAGACTCTTCGTTGTATATCAAGTGACTGTTATATTTCTTCCCTGTATCTCACCCGATGATGTGATTATCACACGAAAGTGCACTTGGGAACTAATCGTGTTTCATTTCCCCTGTGGACTCATAGGAATGAATAATATATGTATATATATATATATATATATATATATATATATATATATATATATATATATATATATATATATATATATATATATCATTCCGCCAGTGCGTCATAGGATAAACGCGTCGTCATTCCACTCAGGATGAGCGTTCGAGTACCCCCCCCCAGATAAACCCCCTGGATACGCTTACCCAACGCTCGACATGACCCGGGCTAAACCAAACACGTACCATTACGGGAAAATGACCTCGACCTCACATCCTCACTCCTCACAACTGGGATATGTCACTGTTCCCCTCCCCGAGTGGAGGTGGAGGAGGAGGCAGAAACCATGCACAGGGGGGGTCATACAATGTTAACACGTGTAAACATCAGAGAGAGAGAGAGAGAGAGAGAGAGAGAGAGAGAGAGAGAGAGAGAGAGAGAGAGAGAGAGAGAGAGAGAGAGAGAGAATGCTCATTCACAAACACGACTCGGTGCGTGCAGCAGTCTGTCTGCCGCTGCTGCTCCTGCTTGGACGTCTGGTGGGTAGTGGGTGGTTGGGTTGGCGGCTTTACAGCCCTGCGCCATCACCGTCCATTTACCACGGACTGGCCGAGGCTGCCGTGCTGTTATGGAGGTGAGGGGGAGGTGGCTAGCTGCACCCGCTGGTCGCGCCTCTGATGTGCTGCGCGCGCTCGGTTCAATGGTCTCCATGACACGTTCGACTACCATAATGTGTGCCTCCTCCACTCTGCTTCTGTGTACGTGTGTGTGTGTGTGTGTGTGTGTGTGTGTTTTGTTGATCTCTCTCTCTCTCTCTCTCTCTCTCTCTCTCTCTCTCTCTCTCTCTCTCTCTCTCTCTCTCTCTCTCTCTCTCTCTCTCGGAGCCAAGAGATAACCCGGTCGCAGTCATGCAATACGATACGATAAGGCAAGATAAAAGAGGAACAATGAGAATCGTCGAGATGAAATTTAAATAAAACTATTCCCATAAGCATCGTTTCTGACCAAGGGGATATTATACACCACACAGACCCCACCTCACCCCTAGGGTCTATGCGAGGTGGTCTGGCCTTAACACTACATAAAGGAAACATACGCTGACGGGCAATACAGACACGACCGAAATACTACAAGTGATGTATTAAATGGTTACAGCGTTCTGCTGTAACTCAAAACACTCCATGTAGACAAATGTGGAGAGAAAGGCTGGATTCTGCTGCAATATGGAAATGATAATAGGATGGGTCACTTGAAGATTTCTAAAATCCGCAGATAAATAAGTTTCCTAAGCTAGGCTAAGTTAGGCTAGTTTGGTTAGGTTAGGTCAGGCTAGGTTAGGTTAGGTTAGGCTAGTTTGGATAAGTTAGGTTAGGTTAGGTTAGGTTAGGTTAGGCTAGGCTAGGTTAGGTTAGGTTAGGTTAGGTTAAGTTAGGTTAGGTTAGGTTAGGCTAGGTTAGGTTAGGTTAGGTTAGGTTAGGTTAGGTTAGGCTAGGCTAGGTTAGGTTAAGTTAGATTAGAGTACTACAAACCTAACCTAACAAAGACACACGTCAGTGGGGCGAATCTTCGGGCCATCTATCGAAACTCCACTGTAAAAGCCTCACTTCCGTGAGGTAAAATGTAAATCAGTTTGTATACAAATGCCTAAAACCCCTACAGCCAATCAAGTGATACTGGAAAAATAAAATAAAATATATAAACTACTGCGTACGAGTTTACCCAGTGGCTAGTCTACAACCGACGCTATTGGCACAGAATATCTCAAAAAAAAAAAAACGAGAACCGGTGAAAATCTTCGACACAGTATGAATATTCCCACAGAGAAAATATAGTCACACAGTACAGCACACCTCACAGTCAGCCAACGACATACAATGGTATCGAAATCTGTTGAAGCTAACGAAGGTAGAGAGAGAGAGAGAGAGAGAGAGAGAGAGAGAGAGAGAGAGAGAGAGAGAGAGAGAGAGAGAGAGAGAGAGAGGCGACGCATCAACGGTGGTGGCTGGGGTTAACAAGGCACAATCAGATGTTGAGGGGTGTTGGGGGTGGTTTGGTGAGTCTGGTGACAGTGGGTGGATACGTGTGTGTCTGTGTGTCTGTGTCCCCCCATCACACCACAGCTGCATCCCTCTGCTACCCAGCACCAGTCTTGTGGCATCTGCTGCCACACCTGCTGCTTCCCACTGCTGCCAAACGCCCGTCTTATGGCATCTGTTGCCACACCTGCTGACTCCCACTGCTGCCCAGCACCCGTCTTATAGTATCTGATGCCACATCTGCTGCCTCCCAGCACTCGTCTTATGGGATCTGTTCCTATCCCTATTGCCGCTGCCTTCCTCTGCTGCCCAGTACTTGTCTTATGAGCGTCTGTTGCTACCCCTACTACTGCTGCTTCCTCCCTTTGCTGCCTAGCACCCGTCTTATGGATCTGTAGCCGCCCCTCCCATACTGCTGCTGCCCGCATTCTCTACTGCTCTATTAACAGTGGTGCGGCGTCTGTGTTCGCCTCTGGTATTACCTTCCGGGCCATATTTCTGGTGAAGGAGCAATAACTGGGTAGAGGCCAGCCACCGCGACCCACACACACACACACACACACACAAGACTCCAGCACTGATCCAGCCATCGTTGTCTACACTGCTGTCCACCACCACGCTAATAACTTGGTTTCTTACCAGCCTAACAACTTGGATCTCTTACCAGCCTAACAATTAACAACTTGGCTCTCTTAACAGCCTATAACAACTTGGCTTTCTTACAAGCCTAACAACTAACAACTTGCCTCTCTTACCAGCCTAATAACTTGCCTCTCTTACCATTCTAACAACTTGGCTCTCTTACCAGCCTAACAACTAACAACTTGCCTCTCTTACCAGCCTAACAACTAACAACTTGCCTCTCTTACCAGCCTAACAACTAACAACTTGCCTCTCTTACCAGCCTAACAACGTGGCCCTCTTACCAGCCTAACAACTTGGCCCCTCTCACCAGCCTAACAACTTGGCTTTCTTACTAGCCTAACAACTAACAACTTGGCTCTCTTAACAGCCTAACAACTAACAGAATGGCTCTCTTACCAGCCAAACAACATGGCTCTCTTACCAGCCTAACAACCAACAACCTGGCTCTCGTACCAACCTAACAACTTGGCCCTCTTACCAGCCACACAACTAGGCTCTCACACCACCACCCTAACAGCTCTCTTACCACGCCACAACACATAGCAAAGCCATGACCACAAAGCAGGCAGGAAACCATTAGTTATGCGAACGCATACCACGACAGTACTGTTACGAGAGAATGTAAACACGCTGGCCATGCCATTATGTAATGCATCATCGTTACAGACAATAAGGCCTCTATGCCCTGCTGCAAGAAGGCACAGCTGTGAGGATCGTGAAGGCAGGAGGAGGAGTAGTAGTGAGAGAGAGAGAGAGAGAGAGAGAGAGAGAGAGAGAGAGAGAGAGAGAGAGAGAGAGAGAGAGAGAGAGAGAGAGAGAGCCGCCTGTGGCGGCGCTCCCCCCTCACCCATTCATACTCACCAACTTTATATCACAATAAAACAAGCATAAAATAGACCAATATTATTAGATCTGTTTTTTTCCCCCCTGCCCGCAAGATTATATGACGTGTCAGCGAATGCAACGAAGCTCTAGCATGTGCAGAGGGAGAGCATGATGCCAAATGAGTCAGGTTTGTGGGAGTCCGTCCGCTAGCCACGACCCTGACCTACATATGTCCCCTCAGGTCACACATGGAATGGCACGTCCATTTCCACTACTGGTGAGGGAAGGACGGGGATGTAGGATGGTGGAGGCGAGACTGGGATGTATGAGAGAGGGAGGATGGACGTGGACTTAGGAGAGGAGAGACATAACTGGGGATGTATGAGAGAAGAGGCATTGCTAGGGATGTATGCGAGAGGCAAGACGTGGATGTATGAGAGAAGAGGCATTGCTGGGGATGTATGCGAGAGGCAAGACGTGGATGTATGAGAGAAGAGGCATTGCTGGGGATGTACGAGAGAGGCAAGACGTGCATGTACGAGAGAGAGGAGGCAGGGCCCGGGATGTATGAGAGAGGCAAGACGTGGATGTACGAGAGAGAGGAGGCAGGGCCGGGAATGTATGAGAGTGGAGCTGCAGCAACTGGGGGAAAGTAAGACACACTTCGGGGCACAATACGAGACAATGGTGGAGTTTACTGCGGTGCAAGCCAGACATAATGTTATGTAGAGAAGGAGCCGCCTTGCCCCTGGGGGAGGCAGGGAAGGGTTCGAGGTCACCGGCTGCTGTCCCTCCTGGGAAGTTCTTCGACCCGTGGCAGGAGCCCTCGGGTCATACTCCCCCAAGTCCTGACCCCTAACTTAGGGTCTCCTAAGTCCTCGTCTTGCCTCGGATGGTGGGATCGAACCCTGTCTTCCTACCATCACACTGAGAAGTTATGCTTCCAGACAGGACGGTGGCAGCTGGAAATGTCTGCTGGGACGTCTGGAAGGGAACAACTGCTGGGAGGGGCGACAGCTGGGAAGGGCGACGTCTGAGAGAGGACAACGGCTGAGAGGGGAGACGACTGGGAGAAGAAAACGGCTGAGAGGGGAGACAGCTGGGAGGGGACAACGGCTGAGATGGGAGACGGCTGGGTGAAGACAACGGCTGAGATGGGAGACGGCTGGGTGAAGACAACGGCTGAGAGAGGAGACGGCTGGGATAGGACAACGGCTGAGAGGGGGAGACGGCTGGGAGAGGACAACGGCTGAGAGGGGTGGCGTCTGGGAGAGGACAACGGCTGAGAGGGATGAAGGAGGCTGGGCGGGGCCACCTCTGAGTGGGGGACACGACGTCTAGGAGGGGAGGCGACAGCTGGGAGGGGCAACGACCAGGAGGAAGATAAGAAAGAGAGGGGAGGTGATATAAAGGTTACCTGAGGTAAGGGGGTCATCCCGTAACAGTGGCGACCACACTGAGTGTGGCACGGCGCGGTAATAGAAACATACATGGTTCATGGACAGTGATAGGGGGCTGCTGAGGTCCTCGTGGCCCGGCCAAACACGCCAATGATGGACACTGGCGGTGGTCGTGTTGTCGCACGAGACACGGACGGTGATGGTGGGAGCGATGCGTCACACGAACCACGAACGATGATGGGAGCGATGCGTCACACGAACCACGGACGATGATGGACACTGGCGGTGGTCGTGTGTCGCACGAGACACAGACGGTGATGATGAGAGCGATGCGTCACACGAACCACGGACGCCGGCAGGAGGGGGACCGGCACCGACACCCGCCGGGAGGAAGGAGCGACGGGGGGCCCCCTGCCGCTGGGAATTAGGGCAAATCCTTCAGGGATGGCTCCGGGAGTCCTGGAAGGATGGCCTCATACCGGCAGGCCGTGCCGCCCCCGAGACTGCCATTAACTACATAGCCGATGTCTGTCTTGTCCGGAGGCGGGAGAGATACCCTGACGGACGGGCGCGCTGGAGTGGGATCAGTCACCAGAGGCGTGGTGGGGGGGCGCCCCCGTCCTGTTATATCCTTATGGATCCTGGAACATCTTCTTGGGCGCTGGAATATCCTCGTGCGTCCCTGGAACAT
>NC_092287.1:7977796-7990296 GCF_036320965.1 Panulirus ornatus
TAGGACGAGGGGATGGGGACGAGGTGGCAATACTGCAAACACATACACAAAAAAGAGAGGGACGACTGCTCGTAGCGGATGTGCTGGGATGCGATAGAATGGCAGCTGGCCTGATGTACCGGGTGCACCGAGGGCACTGGCACCGACCTCATAATCTCGTGTGACTGAATTCAGTGAGGTTTTGTTTTGATTTACAAAGCGACTCGCGGTGATGAAAAACAGCAAAACAACAACAAACCCTCCCCCCCACCAGTCTATTTGCCTTTCACAGGAACACCTCCCTGCTTTCATCTCGAGGTCTGAACCTTTAGGTTAGGTTTGCATAAGAAAAAAATCTTTTTTAAACAAAGCTATTTTGCAAACCCTTACAGACATGTGTAAACTGTACACATGAAAAAGAATATACCTCATGGTTCCCAGAACTTCAAGTACATTGACCTATGGTGCAGAGTATCTGCCTTTTCCTTCTCATATATATATATATATATATATATATATATATATATATATATATATATATATGTATATATATATATATATATATATATATATATATATATATATATACACACACACACACACACACACACAGACACAGACACACACATACACACTTAAGACTATTTAACATAGAGAAGTAAATATAAGTAAACCTCTGTTAAGTTCACTGTAGAAAAATTCTTTCGGAAATACCTGCAACTGAAGTAATGGTACTGACTTTATACATGGGATCGAATCGCGTATATCAGCGGCTTGAGTGAAACCCTTTAAAAGAAAGGAGGATTAGGGTTTCTTTCTCTATATCTTGGACATCTTCCATTCATCTCGGAAGGTTTTGGAGGTGTAACTTGGATACGACGCGAGCCTCTGTACCATGAGGGAGGATTCTGGTGTTCTAAACCCCAGACGAAGACTGTCATGTACACCCCTGCAAGGGAGTATCCCGAGGTGTATGTATGTACACCCTCGGCCACAGAGTTCGCACTGGGCCTCAGCGACGGGACCAGCAGCGGCAAAACCACTTCGTATGTCCCTCCCTTACGGGGGGGTAGTCCGTATGGCCTGCGTGTCTACGTAACTCAATTCCTACGCCCAAGGCAGCACCATCAACAAACACCAACCAGGTCACCGTGTATAATGACCGTCATATATACAGACAGCACCTACGGGAGGGTCATGCCGAGCGGGTCAGGCGGTCAGCCCTCACGCCCAAGCAGTGTTATGATAATCGTAGAAGGTTTCTTGGGAGTCCAGGCAAGATGGAGGCTGGCAATGTCACTCCACTTTCACGAACACACACACACACACACACACACACACACACACACACACACACACACACAACACGGACACTAATCCCTTCACAACCCACTGCCATAGACGGTAAATCCCTCCGCGGACATTAATCCCTCTCCCAAACCCAGCAACACGGACGAGTGCATGTATGCGCTACGTCACACACACACACACACACACACACACACACACACACCTACCTTCCTCCCACTTACTGCACACACACACACACACACACACAGACGCTGGACTGACTTCATAAAGCTCGTCTCCACAACCCAGTGTGAGAGGAGGGTGCACGGTTGCACCTCCTCCAATCCGAAAGCAAATGCTGAGAGAGAGAGAGAGAGAGAGAGAGAGAGAGAGAGAGAACAATGTGTCGCGGGTCCGTCCCGGAATGATGTTTACGACGCGTCGTCTTAAAAAGAGTGGCGACTTACGACACGTCGTGACTCTAATGGTGTTTCCGCCTGACTCTTTCGTTCGTCTTGCTAACTGGGGGGGAGGGGGGGGACCACATGCCTCGCCCCAAGACCTTCTCATGCGCGAGCGCGCGTTACGACCAGAGAAGAAGTCTCGAGACTCTCTCTCTCTCTCTCTCGGCGACGACCGAGTGTGTGCGAGACGTGAACGAACTCCCAACCTCCTCGGTCGTCCTCGTACCTTCGCGCCATCCTAAATACCCCGACGCCATCCTCGCTCACAAACCCAACCCACCACATCCCGCGTCGTCCCTCACGGCAACCCTAGCTCACACCACCTCGCCATGATGCCCTGAGCATCGCAAAGCAACAGCCAATCTACGGCAGACACCAGAGGTTCGATTGGAACATGTTCCTTTTAACTTACCCTTTAATACTAATCATTCACGTGGGCGCCCAATCACAACCAACACGGTGCGTGTGCTTTCCAATCACAACCAACACAGTGCGTGTGCTTTCCAATCACAACCAACACAGTGCGTGTGCTTTCCAATCACAACCAACACAGTGCGTGTGCTTTCCAATCACAACCAACACAGTGCGTGTGCTTTCCAATCACAACCAACACAGTGCGTGTGCTTTCCAATCACAACCAACACAGTGCGTGTGCTTTCCAATCACAACCAACACAGTGCGTGTGCTTTCCAATCACAACCAACACAGTGCGTGTGCTTTCCAATCACAACCAACACATTGCGTGTGCTTTCCAATCACAACCAACACAGTGCGGGTGCTTTCCAATCACAACCAACACAGTGCGTGTGCTTTCCAATCACAACCAACACATTGCGTGTGCTTTCCAATCACAACCAACACATTGCGTGTGCTTTCCAATCACAACCAACACAGTGCGTGTGCTTTCCAATCACAACCAACACAGTGCGGGTGCTTTCCAATCATAACCAACACAGTGCGGCTGCTTTCCAATCACAACCGACCACGGGTGGAGTGTCCAATCAAACGTCCACATGGACGTGCCGGCCAATCGTCGGCAAAGTGGGCGAGACGCGATCTGACGCGTCCCTGGGGTGAAGAACCCTTCTTCGCAGGGCTCCTAGGAACCTCGGGGGGTGATACCTTCGTCAGGGGACGCCCCAAACGGGAAATGGACGGTCCACATGTCTCCCGCAGCAGGCGAGGGTCCTCCTCCTCCTCCTCCTCGTATCGCAAAGGCCAACTGCTGGCACCCAGTGAAGGTGTGTGTGTGTGTGTGTGTGTGTGTGTGTGTGTTGGTACTACCCCCCCCCCCCCCCATGCCGCTGCCCCTAGCGGGACTACCTCCCGGGCCAAACCCCCCCTTCCAGGACCGCTAATGGAACCTAATCCGGCTGAGTTCGAAGACTCTCTGCAGGTTTTAACCCGCAGCCGCTAATAGTTTTGAAATTGGTAAGGTAACCCACGTTATCAGATCCTCCCAAGTTCCAAGTTCTGGGCGCGCGTGTGTTACTCCGCCGTAACAGGGACAGCTGATCCGGAAGCCTCAAAGACTCTACGCAGACTTGGCAATATAGATCGGGGGTTTTCCTAGACGAAGACGAACGGTACGAGATTACATCTGCGCAAAGTTTCAGGAGGGGAGAGAGAGAGAGAGAGAGAGAGAGAGAGAGAGAGAGAGAGAGAGAGAGAGAGAGAGAGCAAAGTCCCCCCCCCCCCCCTTCTCCTGCAAGACCCCGACATCACCACCAACGGCAATTAACACAAGAGATTAAATCAAAGCCGAAGTACGTGACTAAGAGCCAGGGGCGGCACGAGCTAATGTTACTGAGGCAGGATCAGAGGCTCCTCCTCCTCCTCCTCCTACCTCACTCCCGGGGGGCATTTAAATGAATCCGTGCGGAGAGGGGGACAAGTGCTGAACGACCCTGGAGTTGTAGGATTTAAGCTTTTTTTTTCCCCAAGGGCCAGGTGGCCGTAGAGTTGGCAATGAGGGGAAGAGGGGAGTGCCAGGGTGCCAGGGAAACGAAAGACTCTCATGCTGGCGAGCCTAAGGTCGAGGGTGGGTAAGAGGGACACACACACACACACACACACACACACACACACACACACCCACACACCACCAGCTGTTGAGGTTTGTTTACACACGTCCACGTAATGTGGGCCAAGGTCCACAAGGTCACACCAGGGATACAGAGAGCTAGATGGTGACCCCCCCGCCGTGATTAGGGCCCCCCCAGCGACTGGTTCTCAACGGTGATGCGTTCCAGCTCCGTCATGGAGCAGAGCCCCGATCCAAACTGGACTTCCTCAAACCCCCCACCATCACCTGCCTCCCCATCATCAGGTGAAGGGTCCTGTTACCTGGGTGAAATCGATCCATAAGCTTTACCTTCCTCCCTACATGTCTATCACCCTACACCTCCTCCCTACAATTCGTGCAGGGGGTCACTCAACCCTACACCTCCACCCTTCAATTCGTACGGGGGTTCAGTTACGAATTCGAGTGACCTCTTTTAACCACCTAGCTTCTGGGCTGTGATCATATCCCTCTCCGAGCAAATTTCCTTTTTTTTTTTTCTTTTTTTTTCTTTTACGACAAACTCAACCTTCCTGTAGAAATTACGCGACTGCTTCCGAGCGAACGCAGCTTGCGAGTTGACCATGGACGCAATCATGCGCCACGCACGCATGAATCTGTTATGAAAACCCGGATGTGTGAAGACCATCCTCGCTGCCCAGAGAGAGAGAGAGAGAGAGAGAGAGAGAGAGAGAGAGAGAGAGAGAGAGATGGCTCAGCCCATAGCAACCTAACACTTACTGTGATGGTCTTCCACATACCACATGTCTACTGGATGTACTATCTATCTAGTCCACTAACCCCCTTTCCACAACAATGGTACAGCCACTGAGAACGGCAGTTCGACCTTCAGGTATACTACCGTGACCTCTGACCTGAACCTCACCAGCCTGGTCAAAGGCAAGGCCACGCCATTACCCAAGTGCCTCACGGTCGTTCGGTCAATGACCCATCTCCAAACTGGACAACAGGTAGTACTATTTACGACGTTCCAGATAGCAAACTAAGCAGCTAACTTAACAAACTGGGTGAAGATGATACAGTAACGAATGAACAACTGAAATTCAGTGTATTTTATTCTCTCTTTTTTTTTTTTCCTGTCTGGCTTCTACTATACATATAAATATTATAATCAACATCGACGAAGTCTCTAGTGCACGTATAAATGGAAACTTGATGAGCGTAAAAAGTCTTCTAACTTCACGTCTCCCAGCACCGTCTGTCCCTGAAGTATATTAAGTAAAGTACAGTCCAATGTCTCCCACGACTCTCCTCCTATACAGTACACGAGCCATGTGTCTTCGATGCTAATTATTCTGACGGCCTGGTGTCTGCTTGTAGGCAATTCTTGAACCAGTACAAAGTATAAGTGGTGTGTGGTGATTATGCATTTAAGTATAAGTGACTGGTGTGTGGTAATTATGAATATAAGTGACTGGTGTGTGGTAATTATGAATATAAGTGACTGGTGCGTGGTAATTATGCATATAAGTGACTGTTGTGTCGTAATTATCCATATAAGTGACTGGTGCGTGGTAATTATGCATATAAGTGACTGTTGTGTCGTAATTATGCATATACAGAACTGGTGTGTGGTAATCATACATGTGTCAATAATGTTTCCCCGATCATACTTGTTACACCTACCTGTGCTTATCCGCCACATGCAGTTCTACAGCGATATGGACTTGGTGTCCACATAAAGTTAACACACTGCCCACCGAAACCCCCTTTCTCCCCCTTTTCAAAGTGCAGGGTGGGTAGAAGGGGCAGAGGGAAGGGTGGGACAAGGGAGGGTCGGTGCCCACGAGGGAGAGAGCAAAAGGGAGATTGTTCTGTGTGGCTCATGTCATCCCGATGGGGCTTGGCGGCTTTGCTGGATATACGTACTGCTGGTGCTTTGGTCTCCACCACCAACCATCCTCCCACACCGCTCCACCACCAACCATCCTCCCTCACCGCTCCACCATCAACCATCCTCCCTCACCGTTCCAACCATCCTCCCTCACCGCTCCAACCATCCTCCCTCATCGCTCCACCATCAACCATCCTCCCTCACCGCTCCAACCATCCTCCCTCATCGCTCCACCATCACCCATCCTCCCTCACCGCTCCACCACCAACCATCCTCCCTTCACTGTCCCATCACCACTATCCACCCTCACTAAATGCTCCACATGCCCCCTTCCCTAACCACCAGCCATCCTCCCTCACTCACCGCTCCACCTCCCCCCCAACCACCAAGTATCCTCCTTCACCCCCCCCCCCCCCGCAGGCCCCCTACCACCAACCATCCTCCTCCACTCCCTCCCTGGGGCCGGCTACCACTAGTCATTGCTCACCCAGCTCTTGTCGCCTATAAATCTCCTTTGGGTTTCTTTTCAGTTCTTTGCGCCCCGTCTCGTCGCCATCCTTCTCCTCCTCCTCCTCCTCCCTCACTCCCTCGCACCTGCCGCCCTTCACACGTGTCACACACGGTAGGTAAACACCACCAACAAAGAAGCGCTCACAGCGTACAACACCTTCAGTGGCCCTCGGACTGGCTGGGGCGTCGCCTCACCTCCCCCAAGGGAACTAACACCCCACTAGCACTGCCTCCCTGAGTCAGGCACTGCACCTAGCACTGGTCTCCTCCCTCCGTCCCCTACGGGAGGTCGAAGACACACCTCCGGCACTGCCGCTCTGAGACATGCACTGTGCTGTACACATGTTGGGGAGGGGAGGTGGAAGACACACCCTGATACCCTCCCTAAACATACGTAGACCCCGACTCCCACCATATAACAAACCTCCCTTGCCCTTACCCCTACACACGTACACAGACACACAGACACATACACACAATACTTTTACAGTATGATACGAGTAATGTATGAATTTGAACAAACCAAGCAAATGTAAACGCGACAACACACAACATACAGAAGTTTAACAAGTTGTATGATGAAGAGAAAGTCCAAGAGACGGGGGTCCCAAGAGTGTAGCCCTCCCTCCCCGAACCATCCAAACAGGTCATAACCCACATACAAACTAAGACCCGCGCTCACTCCAGATCCACCAATCTTCCCAAGTCTCCCCCTGAACTGTAAACTTAGCTCCAAGGAAGACGTCAACACTACCTTCAAATCCCCTCGCCCCGTCATTACAATTTTCTCCAGCCACACACACATAGCCTCCTTGCGGGTGAACTCTACGAAAATCTGCACAACTTTCCTTCTTCCCAAGCTCATCTATGCCTCCCTGGCCCAGTCCACCATCACATAACACCAGAAAACGGCCTCCATGACCATCCTCGGTCCCTTACACACTACAAAACTTATAGTTCGAGGCTTTAATAAAAACACATCTATCCTCCCAGCTCCCTCCAACCATCAACTGAACCTCATGCGATAGATAGTTCGAGATGGGACTAGTGCATTCACATCGCCACCGTCGCCTCGCACCAACAAAGATCCCTCGTTCCAGAGTTGCAGTTTGGCACCACCACATGCGGGCCCATCAGAGCTAGCACAAGATCGCCACAAGAGCAGTTCCATCCCGACCACTACTAACGTAAATAAACTACAATGTTTGTGTAAGAACATTTGACAACCCGTCCTCTTGTTTTAGCCCCGTTTTCTATACGGTTTGCATTTTCTCTCTATATACTTTCAACCTTTGGCTGCATTGTACTCAATGCTCTGTTTATCATTATAATCACACGCTCTCACACAGCGTTCAGAACGCAACAAAAAAACCTTCATGAACATGGAGCAGTACCAGAGAGTACAAATGTAAATTCAATTAATGATATTTCGCAAAGGGACACACACGCACTCATACGTCGCTATGAAGTGTAGTAGATATATTGATGAAGACGTGACAAGGAACTTAATGATCGCGTACACCAGGCAGCGAACTCAGGCTTGACGGGAAAAAAAGGTGAATATGTCTTTAGTGAAAGATACAGAGAGGCAAAGAAGTGAGGGGGAGGGATTCACTGAAGACCGTACAGCCTAGCTGGCGCCTGGGAAGACCAGCATTCAACCCAGCCACGAGCTATAATGACTAGCGTTCAGTCTAGCCAGCACCTATGATAACCAGCGTTCAGCTTAGCCCGGGACCGACGCTGACCAGCGTGCAAGTCTACGCCCAGCGCGTTTGGGAGGGACCAGCAAGGCAATGAGTCACGGTGTAAGGGAACCTCTGTGTTCGTCTGGACATAGCGTCTGCCTCAACCCAGCCAGCCGGCCTGCCAGACTGACTGACACACACACACACACACACACACGCACACACGCACACACACACACACACACACACACACGCTTGTTGCCAGCGTTGTAACGTGACCAGCCAAAAGGCTGGAGAAGGTCAACAGGGAACTAACGGCTGGTTTTTTATGTGGACGGAGTCTGTTGCTCGCCTGGGAACGGTGGCGCCAAAGAGCCAAGTGCACAGAAGATCCAGCATGGGCCTCAGTGACATGAGAACCACACCGCTGGTTTAATACTGAAGAGAAGAAGAAGAAGAAGAAGAAGAAGAAGAAGAAGAAGAAGAAGAAGGACAAGAAGAAGGATAAGAAGAAGAAGAAGAACAAGAAGAAGAAGAAGAAGAACAAGAAGAACAAGAAGAAGAAGAAGAAGAAGAAGAAGAAGAAGAAGATGTTAACGGGGGCTGAGCAAGAATGAAATGGATCATCCAAACAGTCAGAATGGTTCAGTGAGCTGCTTACAAGAACCGAACGGCTAAAAATGACTGGATAACGTGTCAACACGTACACCAGGCAAGGAGAACAATGGTTGGATCACGCGTGAACACGTACGCCAGGCGCTCCATCTACAGTCGCCCGAAAAAAAGGCCAGGATACTCTTCGAGTAATCCGAAGTAGGGCGACTGTTACCGACGAACTACTTACACACACACACACACACACACACACACACACACACCTCCGGCGGGATTCATTCGCTCACCTCACTAATCTTACGCCAGTCAAGTCCATAATGTTGCAGGGTGTGGGAGTAACTCCGCCGGCAAAGTTTATATCGGGTCTGTTCATTATCAGGAGGCAGTAACTTTAGCGAGGGCGTTGCGAGATGGGCAATAACTTAGCGAGGGCGTTGTGGAGGGGGTGCAGGAACTTAGTGCGTTGTGAGGGGAGCGGTAAAGTAAGGGCGTTCAAAGGGGACGCCACAGGCTTAGGGAGGGCGTTGTGAGAGAGGGATGCTGCAACAGTGAGGGAATTGTGAGAGAGGGGTGCAGTGACAGTGAGGGAATTGTGAGAGGGGTGCAGTGACAGTGAGGGAATTGTGAGAGGGGTGCAGTGACAGTGAGGGAACTGTGAGGGGGGTGCAGTGACAGTGAGGGAATTGTGAGAGGGGTGCAGTGACAGTGAGGGAACTGTGAGGGGGGTGCAGTGACAGTGAGGGAACTGTGAAGGGAGCTGTACCAGTGAAAAACGTTGTGAATTGTGCAGGAACAAGTGAGGGCGTTGTGAGGGGTGATGAAGCAACAGCTGGGGGGCAGCTATGATGGGTTCAGCAACAGTGAGGACGTTATGAGGGGTGTGGAGAGGGAAGGGAAGGGAAGGGGGGTCAGTAACAGTAAGGGCGATATGAGGGGGTGTGGAGAGGGAAGGGAAGGGAAGAGAAGGGATGAGGGGGGTCAGTAAAAGTGAGGGCGCTGCCAGAGATGACGTTATCACTGGAGGTAACACATGGGGATTGAACAGTCTCGGGTCTCCAGTCATCACCCTATTCCAGCGGCTCAGCCTATACTAAAGGGGTTAAGTACTGGTGAGGCTTGAGGAGGAGGAGGAGGAGAGAGCTTACACCGCACTCAATGGGATAATCCCATGGGACTCGGGCTACCGTAATTACTCAAGGAAGGCCCGGGTGACTTACTACTGGTGGCCGGTGCGTGCAGTGACAGGGAGGGAGGGATTTCCCACAACACGTCTCAACACTAAGCCGTGACACCTGCAATGAGACCCACATATGCCACTTGCAGGCCACTGGTAATCTGGCCCTCGGAAAACCACTGGGTTGGCACTCATAACAGGCCATCGGGTGCCACTTGAAGGGCACTTAGACCGGCAAGTGTCACTTGGACGGTACTTATAACAGGCCATCAGGTGCCACTTGGAGGGCACTTATAATACGTCAAGTGTCACTTGGACGGTACTTATAACAGGCCATCAGGTGCCACTTGGACGGCACTTACAACAGGCCATCAAGTGCCACTTGGAGGGCACTTAGACCGGCAAGTGTCACTTGGACGGTACTTATAACAGGCCATCAGGTGCCACTTGGACGGCACTTACAACAGGCCATCAAGTGCCACTTGGAGGGCACTTAGACCGGCAAGTGTCACTTGGACGGTACTTATAACAGGCCATCAGGTGCCACTTCGAGGGCACTTATAATACGTCAAGTGTCACTTGGACGGTACTTATAACAGGCCATCAGATGCCACTTGGAGGGCACTTGCAACACGTCATCGGGTGTCAACTGACAAGCAATTACGTTTTCCTCAGCTCGTTCAGTGACACAGACAAGGCAGGTCGTATCAATAAAACACAGTAACTCTTCCACATGACCAGAGGAACCCTTGACCTCTGACCTAACAATCAACAATCCTTGACCTCTGACCTAACAATCAATAACCCGTGACCTCGGACCTAACAATCAACAACCCTTGACCTCTGACCTAACAATCAACAACCCTTGACCTCTGACTTAACAATCAACAACCCTTGACCTCTGACCTAACAATCAACAATCCTTGACCTCTGACCTAGCAATCAACAACCCTTGACCTCTGACCTAGCAATCAACAACCCTTGACCTCTGACCTAACAATCAACAACCCTTGACCTCTGACCTAGCAATCAACAACCCTTGACCTCTGAAGTAACAATCAACAACCCTTGACCTCTGACCTAACAATCAACAACCCTTGACCTCTGAAGTAACAATCAACAACCCTTGACCTCTGACCTAACAATCAACAACCCTTGACCTCTGAAGTAACAATCAACAACCCTTGACCTCTGACCTAACAATCAACAACCCTTGACCTCTGACCTAACAATCAACGGACGATAAGTATGGTGACTGTAGCAAGCTGCAACTCAGAGCACAATCCCGGGCCTGGTGCCCAGGTTGGAAATTTCTACAGACGTCTTTACTGGGAGAGTCGTACAGACAGACAGACGGACAGACTAACACAATAACTCACGAGGGATTACAGTAACCCCCTCTCCATCACCCCAGCGCAGGGGTGTGGGGTGTGGGGTCGAGGAACGAGGGGTTAAGCAACTGACGGTCTCATGTTTACAAATTACTTCTCCATTTGAACCACTTGACCTTTCCATTGTTCCCTCCCTTCACCACCCCCCTCCCTCACCCGTCCCGTCCCGTCCCCTCTCAAGTTTAATCGCCATCATTAATTCTAAGCACAATAGTTCATCTTACTCTAATATATTCCCGATACGGACGCGCCGGACGGTATAAAATTATCACCATCTCTGTACGTACGTACCCTCCTCACCCACGACAAAAAAATAAATAAATATATATATATATATATATATATATATATATATATATATATATATATATATATATATATATATATATAAGAGAGAGAGAGGGAGAGAGAAATTACCAGCAGCTCAAGTCTGGCGAAGCTTGGAACAATTTCCCTGAGGGGGAGGGTCGTGTGTTATTGAGGGAGCAGCGACACAACGTTATGTAATTCCAAAGTCTTGGGCTTTTTCTTACCAACGTCTCCTTCTAGACCCATGTTCGTAGCTTTTCTTACTTCTTTCTTTCCACCTCTTCCTCCTCCTCCTCCTCCTTTGCTACCCATCCACCACCCCACTCCCCCACTCCATCCCTTTGACCACAGTCCACTCCTCCTCCTCCTCCACCACCCACACACTCGCGACCCCCTCATCATACCCAGGCCAACGTCTATGAGGTCCTTGTGAGGAATCCCCAAAGTCTCCCTCTCCTTCCACACTCCTTGACCTTCTTCTTCCTCCTCCTCCTCGGTCCTTCACTATTCCCAACTCCTGTTACCCTTCTACTCATTCGTGTTTTCCCCTCTCTCTCTCTCTCTCTCTCTCTCTCTCTCTCTCTCTCTCTCTCTCTCTCTTTACCTTAGCCAGACCCTTCCTTCCCCCCCACCTTCTACCACTGTCCCACTCCCTGTGCTATTAATCTCGCAAGACGCCGGATTCATACTGTGTAACAAACTTTACCAAATCCATTTCCTTCCCCTCCCGCCAAGTTAAAGCTTCCGTTCCCCCTGGGAGGTGTGCTCGCTCCCCTGCTGTTCCCACGTCTCGTATCTAACGTCCTACACCGGCGTTGAAAGACCAACTAAGGCCATCCCTGTGGACGAGATTCGTGAAGTAGCACACGAGACTGAGTGACACAGGACACGGAAAACGAGTCTGGCGGACACCAAACAAACAGGTCGACGACCACCGGGCCTACGACCATAGCCAGTACAGGACGTAAACAACATTGATCCTAATAGGATCGGGGAGCCGCCTGGGATATACGAGTGGGTGGTGACGATGAGGACGCCGAAGGAGGGTGATGACCCCCTCACCATTCTGTTGACCAAGACCAAAGCAATGCTGGAACTCGCAATGCCCGTGTACTGAAAACACTTTTAAAAACCTGAGATGACCACGGAATACAGAGACCATC
>NC_092287.1:7995296-8015296 GCF_036320965.1 Panulirus ornatus
CAGCTCGAAATGCTTCTGAAACGCATCAGTACAAAGAGAAAAAAGTAAAAGAGAAAAAAATATGTTGGCTAGGAGTGAACTCGGCCTTGAGACAGCGTTCCCCATGATGCAAAGAACATTATCGTCATCATCAATGAGATCTCTCTGAAACATGATGCCGTACACAACATTAGGGCGCCAAGGATGACACAAAACGTGACGTCAGGAGTTCACACACACACACACACACACACACACTCGCACCCTCAAGTCGCTGTCTTGCTGGCCACACGATGGTGAACATCACGCGCGGGGACGGCAGAAGCTTTCGAGGTGGAATACTGTCAATAGCTGAGTCATTATATACACGAAGTAGAGAAGAGGCAGACGAGCAGACGATAGACGATAAGGAAGATAACAACAGAAAATGGGATGGCTCGCTCCTCCCTTTCCATCTGTCCAGTCTTTTAAACACGTCGTCTTCTTTGCTCGCTGACGATACACATGACTAAGTTCACACTGACTAAGTTCACACTAAGTTCACATTGACTAAGTTCACATGGGTAAGTTCACAATGACTAAATTCACACTAAGTTCACATGGCTAAGTTCACACTAACTAACTTCACATGGCTAAGTTCACACTGACTATTTTCACAATGACTAAGTTCACAAGGCTAAGTTCACAAGGCTAAGTTCACATGACTAACTTCACATGAGTAAGTGCACATGACTAAATTCACACTAAGTTCACATGGCTTAACTTCACACCAAGTTCACATGGCTAACTTAACACTAAGTTCACATGGGCTAAGTTCACACTGACTAAAGTTCACAATGACTAAGTTCACCGGAACGCCACGTCCCGGAGCAAGACTGAGTCACGGGGACTACGGACGTCTTTTGATGTATATCAAAATCCCATTTATATGCACACAAAACATCCCGGGAGCCAAACTTGCCAGGCCGGGCCCCTGGTACCGAAATAACACTCAGGTTTCCGGGACGCAGCTGCTCCTTCGTACAACCTCGACTCTGGCGTTTCCCTCTCCTTCCCCAAATGAGGGGGCGTGATGGATGGTTTACATTTCCTTTGGGGAGATTACATTTAAGCCCCCAGGGTTTTCCCCCAGATTATATATATATATATATATATCCCTATGAGTCCACGGGGAAAATGAAACACGATTAGTACCCAAGTGCACTTTCGTGTAATAATCACATTATCAGGGGAGACACAAGAAAGAAATATAAGTCAGTTGACATACATGGAAGAGACGAAGCTAGGACGCCATTTGGTAAACATAGGCTCGTTGTATGTCTTGGACAATCGCATGTTTACCAAATGGCGTCCTAGCTTCGTCTCTTCGATGTATATCAACTGACTTATATTTCTTTCTTGTGTCTCCCCTGATGATGTGATTATTACACGAAAGTGCACTTGGGAACTTATCGTGTTTCATTTTCCCCGTGGACTCATAGGAATATATATATATATTTTCTTTTTTTTTTTTTTCATACTATTCACCATTTCCCGCATTAGCAAGGTAGCGTTAAGAACAGAGGACTGGGCCTTAGAGGGAATATCCTCACCTGGCCCCCTTCTCTGTTCCTTCTTTTGGAAAATTAGATAGATAGATAGATAGATAGATAGATAGATAGAGAGAGAGAGAGAGAGAGAGAGAGAGAGAGAGAGAGAGAGAGAGAATATGCAATTCATTCGTCTTATCATGCCCCTGGCAACACACTCTTAATACGTCACACCCAACGCACTCTAACCAGTCATATCCAGCAGCAAGCCCGGCACTGGTGAAGCTCCCGGCAACGCACTCTTAACCTGCCACATCGAGCAGTCAGCCCGGCAAACGCACCCTAACCAGCCAAATGTAGCAGCATGCCCGACAACGCACCCTAACCAACCATATGTAGCAGCGAGCCCGACAACACACTCGAACCCGCCATATCCAGCAGCGAGCAAGCCCGGCACATGTATATAGATGTGTGCGATGGCCCCGGACACGCACTCTGACCTTCCATAAACCGGCCATATGTGCCCAATTACCTAATGGAGTAATGAGACTCGACACGTCTGAACTGGGGCATTACCCCGAGCCAGACAAGACTTGGCCCAAGCTGAGCGCACTGGGATTACGGCCCGTCAGCCACAGCGCGGGTGAGAGGGAGGGTGAGGGAGGGAAGGAGGAAAAGGGGATGGCAAAGCAAGGTTGAAAGCTAGAGGAGGCAAAAGGGGGGAAACCCCAGGAAAGGCAAGGAAATCCTAGGGAAGGAGGCAAAGGAAAGCGACGAGAGGAGGCAAGGGAAACCAAGGGAAGGCAAGGGAAACCAAGGAAAGGCAAGGGAAACCAAGGAAAGGCAAGGGAAACCAAGAGAAGGCAAGGAAAACCAAGGAAAGGCAAGGAAAACCAAGGAAAGGCAAGGGAAACCAAGGAAAGGCAAGGGAAACCAAAGAAAGGCAAGGGAAACCAAGGAAAGGCAAGGGAAAGCCAGGGAAGGCAAGGTTGAATGCTAGAGGGGGCAAGGGGAAACCCCAGGGAACGCAAGGAAATCCTAGGGAAGGAGGCAAAGGAAAGCTAGAGGAGGCAAGAGAAACCAAGGGAAGGCAAGGGAAAGCCAGGGAAGGCAAGGGAAACCTAGGAAAGGCAAGGAAGACCAAGGAAAGGCAAGGGAAAGCCAGGGGAAGCAAAGGAAACCCAGGGAAGGCAAGGGAAACCCAGGGAAGACACGGGAAACCAAAGAAAGGCAAGGGAAACCAAGGAAAGGCAAGGGAAACCAAGGAAAGGCAAGGGAAACCAAGGGAAGGCAAGGGAAACCAAGGAAAGGCAAGGGAAACCAAGGAAAGGCAAGGAAAACCAAGGAAAGGCAAGGGAAACCAAGGAAAGGCAAGGAAAACCAAGGAAAGGCAAGGGAAACCAAGGGAAGGCAAGGGAAAGCCAGGGAAGGCAAGGGGAAAGCTAGAAGAGGCAAGGAAGACCAAGGAAAGGCAAGGGAAAGCTAGAGGAGGCAAGGGAAACCAAGGAAAGGCAAGGGAAACCTAGGGAAGGCAAGGGAAAGCCAGGGAAGGCAAGGGAAAGCCAGGGAAGGCAAGGGAAACCAAGGAAAGGCAAGGGAAACCAAGGAAAGGCAAGGAAAACCAAGGAAAGGCAAGGGAAACCAAGGGAAGGCAAGGGAAACCAAGGAAAGGCAAGGAAAACCAAGGAAAGGCAAGGAAAACCAAGGAAAGGCAAGGGAAACCAAAGAAAGGCAAGGGAAACCAAGGAAAGGCAAGGAAAACCAAGGAAAGGCAAGGAAAACCAAGGAAAGGCAAGGGAAACCAAGAGAAGGCAAGGAAAACCAAGGAAAGGCAAGGGAAACCAAGGAAAGGCAAGGGAAACCAAGGAAAGGCAAGGGAAACCAAGGAAAGGCAAGGGAAACCAAGGAAAGGCAAGGAAAACCAAGGAAAGGCAAGGAAAACCAAGGAAAGGCAAGGGAAACCAAGGAAAGGCAAGGAAAACCAAGGAAAGGCAAGGGAAACCAAGGGAAGGCAAGGGAAAGCCAGGGAAGGCAAGGGAAACCAAGGAAAGGCAAGGAAAACCAAGGAAAGGCAAGGGAAACCAAGGAAAGGCAAGGGAAACCAAGGGAAGGCAAGGGAAACCAAGGAAAGGCAAGGGAAACCAAGAGAAGGCAAGGAAAACCAAGGAAAGGCAAGGAAAACCAAGGAAAGGCAAGGGAAACCAAGGAAAGGCAAGGGAAAGCCAGGGAAGGCAAGGGAAACCAAGGAAAGGCAAGGAAAACCAAGGAAAGGCAAGGGAAACCAAGGAAAGGCAAGGGAAACCAAGAGAAGGCAAGGAAAACCAAGGAAAGGCAAGGGAAACCAAGGGAAGGCAAGGGAAAGCCAGGGAAGGCAAGGGAAAGCCAGGGAAGGCAAGGGAAAGCCAGGGAAGGCAAGGGAAACCAAGGAAAGGCAAGGGAAACCAAGGAAAGGCAAGGGAAACCAAGGGAAGGCAAGGGAAAGCCAGGGAAGGCAAGGGAAACCAAGAGAAGGCAAGGAAAACCAAGGAAAGGCAAGGAAAACCAAGGAAAGGCAAGGAAAACCAAGGAAAGGCAAGGAAAACCAAGGAAAGGCAAGGGAAACCAAGGAAAGGCAAGGAAAACCAAGGAAAGGCAAGGGAAACCAAGGGAAGGCAAGGGAAACCAAGGGAAGGCAAGGGAAAGCCAGGGAAGGCAAGGGAAACCAAGGGAAGGCAAGGGAAACCAAGGGAAGGCAAGGGAAAGCCAGGGAAGGCAAGGGAAAGCCAGGGAAGGCAAGGGAAAGCCAGGGAAGGCAAGGGAAACCAAGGAAAGGCAAGGGAAACCAAGGGAAGGCAAGGGAAAGCCAGGGAAGGCAAGGGAAAGCCAGGGAAGGCAAGGGAAAGCCAGGGAAGGCAAGGGAAAGCCAGGGAAGGCAAGGGAAACCAAGGAAAGGCAAGGGAAACCAAGGAAAGGCAAGGGAAACCAAGAGAAGGCAAGGAAAACCAAGGAAAGGCAAGGAAAACCAAGGAAAGGCAAGGGAAAGCCAGGGAAGGCAAGGGAAACCAAGGAAAGGCAAGGGAAACCAAGGAAAGGCAAGGGAAAGCCAGGGAAGGCAAGGGAAACCAAGGAAAGGCAAGGGAAACCAAGGAAAGGCAAGGAAAACCAAGGAAAGGCAAGGGAAACCAAGGGAAGGCAAGGGAAACCAAGGGAAGGCAAGGGAAAGCCAGGGAAGGCAAGGGAAAGCCAGGGAAGGCAAGGGAAAGCCAGGGAAGGCAAGGGAAAGCCAGGGAAGGCAAGGGAAAGCCAGGGAAGGCAAGGGAAAGCCAGGGAAGGCAAGGGAAACCAAGGAAAGGCAAGGAAAACCAAGGAAAGGCAAGGAAAACCAAGGAAAGGCAAGGAAAACCAAGGAAAGGCAAGGGAAACCAAGGAAAGGCAAGGAAAACCAAGGAAAGGCAAGGGAAACCAAGAGAAGGCAAGGAAAACCAAGGAAAGGCAAGGGAAACCAAGGAAAGGCAAGGGAAACCAAGGAAAGGCAAGGGAAAGCCAGGGAAGGCAAGGGAAACCAAGGAAAGGCAAGGGAAACCAAGGAAAGGCAAGGAAAACCAAGGAAAGGCAAGGGAAACCAAGGGAAGGCAAGGGAAACCAAGGAAAGGCAAGGGAAACCAAGGGAAGGCAAGGGAAACCAAGGGAAGGCAAGGGAAAGCCAGGGAAGGCAAGGGAAAGCCAGGGAAGGCAAGGGAAAGCCAGGGAAGGCAAGGGAAAGCCAGGGAAGGCAAGGGAAACCAAGGAAAGGCAAGGGAAACCAAGGAAAGGCAAGGGAAACCAAGGAAAGGCAAGGAAAACCAAGGAAAGGCAAGGGAAACCAAGGAAAGGCAAGGAAAACCAAGGAAAGGCAAGGGAAACCAAGGAAAGGCAAGGGAAACCAAGGAAAGGCAAGGAAAACCAAGGAAAGGCAAGGGAAACCAAGGAAAGGCAAGGAAAACCAAGGAAAGGCAAGGAAAACCAAGGAAAGGCAAGGGAAACCAAGGAAAGGCAAGGAAAACCAAGGAAAGGCAAGGGAAACCAAGGAAAGGCAAGGAAAACCAAGGAAAGGCAAGGAAAACCAAGGAAAGGCAAGGGAAACCAAGGAAAGGCAAGGAAAACCAAGGAAAGGCAAGGGAAACCAAGGAAAGGCAAGGGAAACCAAGGAAAGGCAAGGAAAACCAAGGAAAGGCAAGGGAAACCAAGGAAAGGCAAGGGAAACCAAGGAAAGGCAAGGAAAACCAAGGAAAGGCAAGGGAAACCAAGGAAAGGCAAGGAAAACCAAGGAAAGGCAAGGAAAACCAAGGAAAGGCAAGGAAAACCAAGGAAAGGCAAGGAAAACCAAGGAAAGGCAAGGGAAACCAAGGAAAGGCAAGGGAAACCAAGGAAAGGCAAGGAAAACCAAGGAAAGGCAAGGAAAACCAAGGAAAGGCAAGGGAAACCAAGGAAAGGTGTGTGTGTGTGTGTGTGTGTGTGTGTGTGTGTTGTGTGTGTGTGTGTGGAGAGAGAGCGCTTGCAAGTGTGGCAACACTGGGCGAACCGGGCAATAGGAGGGGGGGATGCGAGGGTGGATGAGGGAGGAGGGGGGGGAGGGTGATTTGGAAAGTCGAGGACGGGCTTGTAACACTGACCTAATGAAAGGGGAGAAGGTCATGCAAGATGGCCAGCTGCTTCTACAGCTGGTGAGGAGGATACGGTCAAAGAGGAGACGGGAGGAAGAAGAAGAAGAAGAAGAAGAAGAAGAAGAAGAAGAAGAAGAAGAAGAAGAAGAAGAAGAAAAAGAAGAAGAAGAGGAGGAAGAAGAGGTGGAGAAGGAGGAGGAAGAGGAAGAAGAAGAGGAGGAGGAGGAGGAGGAGGAGGAGGAGGAGAATAAGAAGAAGAAGAAGAAGAAGAAGAGGAGGAGGAGGAGGAGAGGGAGGTGCTATATCTACGACACTATTCCTGAGTTGCGATGCCTGTAGGGGAGGGTGTTTGGGAGGGGTTGTGTGTGTGTGTGTGTGTGTGTGTGTGTGTGTGTGTGTGTGTGTGTGTGGGCAGGGAAGCACCATCGTGTCTGTCTGTCTGGCCGTGCGTGCATGTCAAACACTCACGGAAGCGGAAGTCAGCAGTGCCAAAAAAAAAAAAAAAAAAATCTAAAATATAAAAACAATGTTTCCAACTCGTATTAGGGAACTTAGCGAGGCATCTGGACGAACGCACTGCTAGCTAGTTAGGGGGGCACACACACACACACACACACACACACACACACACACATAAACTTTATGAGGCGGGTGTTAGTGAAGCCGGGGGGAGGTCTCTGCCAGAGCACCATAGTCCCCCCCCATTAAACTTTAACTTCTAGATTAAAAGAAAACGAGGTGTATTAAGAATTGAGAACGGGGCATTACTGACACACACACACATATACACACACACACACACATTTGGGACATTAAGAACAATGATGAATTCTGTGGCCTTGGGAGAGAGAGAGAGAGAGAGAGAGAGAGAGAGAGAGAGAGAGAGAGAGAGAGAGAGAGAGAGAGAGAGAGAGAGGAGCCTGTAATGGAGGGTCACATCCACTAATACTACCTTATTATTCGCCTCGCTCTTTACTTACCCAACCGCTTCGACAAGGATGTGTTTTTTTTTTTAATTCCGCAGCCTGTCCCTGGCCAGCACCCCCATCCACTCCGACCTACCACACACACACTACCAACCATCCAAAATCGACCTACCACACACATTACCAACCATCCAAAATCGACTTACCATACACACTACCAACCACCCAAAACCTCCCTACCACACACTACGAACCATCCACTCAGACCTACCACACACTACCAACCATCCAAAATCGACCTACCACACACACTACCAACCATGCAAAGTCAACCTACCACACACACTACCAACCATCCAAAATCGACCTACCACACACACTACCAACCATCCAAACCTACCTACCACACACTACCAACCATCCAACCCGACCTACCACACACGACCAACCATTCAAACTGACCTACCACACACTACCAACCATCCAAACCGACCTATCACACACTACCAACCACACAAGACCGACCTATCACACACTACCAACCATTCAAACTGACCTACCACACACGACCAACCATCCAAACCGACCTACCACACACGACCAACCATCCAAACCGACCTACCACACACGACCAACCATTCAAACTGACCTACCACACAAAATTGACCTACCACACACTACCAACCACACAAAACCCGACCTACCACATACTATGAACCATCCACTCACTCCGACCTACTACACACACACTACCAACCATCCAAGCCGACCTACCACACTCGGCCTACCCGGACCGTAAACACACCAGAAGGCAGGACCGACCTAGCACTACAAATGACTTCGCTTCCTGGGAATCTCTGTGCCGGAAAGACAATTAAGGACGGCATTCTCGGCTCTGATTGGCCGACTGATCGGCCGGGGGAATCAGGAGCGGGTTTTGGGCCAAGCCAACACACACACACCTTCACCTGATGGGATGGGTACAAGCGATAACAACCACTTCCCGTTCTTCCACAACACTTGTGTGTTACTGTTGTGAGGTGTGTGTGTGTGTGTGTGTGTGTGTTGTAGTACCAACAGATGACCCTCTCTCATAAACGTTTTTTAACCCGTCCCGAACACCCACTGTCTGTGAAGCTCCCTAAAAAACGTTTATACTAGGCTCATTCACACGATGGATCATGTCACCGTCACGTCACGTCACGTCACGTCACGTCACGTCACTGTTCCGTCGAAATTTCTGATATGTAATCGAATAACTGATGTCAAGATAGCAACGTTTATAAGTGCTGTGAAGTGAAAACGTTTATAAACTGCGGCCGAGGTGAAGACGTTTATAAACGGTGGGCCAAGGTGAAAACGTTTATAAACAGTGGGCCAACGTGAAAACATTCACAAACAGCTGCTATGGTGAAAACGTTTACAAACTGCAGCCAAGGTGAAAACGTTTATAAACAGCGGCCAAGGTGAAAACGTTTACAATCAGCGGCCAAGGAGTAAACGTTTTTATATAAAACTGCGGCCCAGTTGAAAAAGGTTTATAACTGCGGCAAAACACGCGTGAAGGCAGCCAGCTGTTTTTATTATTGTTAGTGTCGCTGCCTCGTATTGTCTAAAGCCGTTTTAATTCCCGTTTTCTTTCTTTTTTTTTCGTCTCCAGTTTTTTGTTTGTTTTTTCCCTCCCCTTCATCATGTCGAGGTAGGTGGTGCTGACAAGGGGAATGTCGAGTGCTTGTTTAAAGACGATGGTGGAGTCCTGTTTCTTACACCATTTCTTTTTTTTTTCTTGCTGTTAATATTATCTATTCAAAAATACTAACTACACACACACACACACACACACACACACACACATATATATATATATATATATATATATATATATATATATATATATATATATATATAGAGAGAGAGAGAGAGAGAGAGAGAGAGAGAGATGTGTGGAAATAAAAAGAGCGTGGTTGAGAGAGCAGAAGAGGGTGTTTTGAAATGGTTTGGGCACATGGAGAGAATGAGTGAGGAAAGATTGACCAAGAGGATATATGTGTCGGAGGTGGAGGGAACGAGGAGAAGAGGGAGACCAAATTGGAGGTGGAAAGATGGAGTGAAAAAGATTTTGTGTGATCGGGGCCTGAACATGCAGGAGGGTGAAAGGAGGGCAAGGAATAGAGTGAATTGGAGCGATGTGGTATACCGGGGTTGACGTGCTGTCAGTGGATTGAATCAAGGCATGTGAAGCGTCTGGGGTAAACCATGGAAAGCTGTGTAGGTATGTATATTTGCGTGTGTGGACGTATGTATATACATGTGTATGGGGGGGGGGGGGGGTTGGGCCATTTCTTTCGTGTTTCCTTGCGCTACCTCGCAAACGCGGGAGACAGCGACAAAGTATAATAAAATAAAATATAAATATATATATATAGGAAAGGATCACAATTTTGCGCGTGATCAAGTTATTCGATGTATATCAACTGACAGTTATATTTCTCTCTTGTGTCTCCCCTGATGATGTGATTACACGAAAGTGCACTTGGGAACTTTTCGTGTTTCATTTTCCCCGTGGACTCATAGGAATATATATATATATATATATATATATATATATATATATATATATATATATATATATATATATATATATATATAGGCAATGTATTACCCTGACACTCAATATATTACCCCATCTGGACAATATATTATCCTTCATTATCAATATGGCACTCCCTCATGAAGGGTGTAGTATATTACCCCTTCACATCACACAACCCTTCTCTTCCACAACGATCATAAGACTTCATTCTCTCCCACTATAACCATCATAATGCTTCCTTCTCCTCCTTCCATCGCCAACAGCGAGGTTTCTATCACTCCCTCCAACAACCCATGAAAGAGAAAGCTTCTTCCTTCCTCTCCCACGACCAATATTAAGCTTAAGCTTCCTGCTCTCTTTCCCCCCATCCAGTACATAAGCTTTGTAAAAGCTTTCCTCCTCTCAACTTCCTCCAAAAACCACCACCAGGTTCGCTACTTCCTCCCCAACTTCCAATACCATTCACACGCGCCTCCTCCTCTTTCTCCCTCCCTCCTCCTCCTCTTGCACAGCCAACACCCAAGCTACCTACTTCCTCTTCCAGCGGACACACACACACACAAACACACACACACACACACACACACACACACACCTGGGCTTCCCTGTCCACCATGCCATCCACTCCACACTCCCAAAGTGCCTATTTATCACCACAATCTATACGAAACTTCTTCCTAGTACATAGGTTCCCTCATCCCTCACCTTCTGACCCGTATTCCTTTCACAGAGGGACACCTCCAGCCTCCACACACGGGGCTGGTCCCAGACCAGGGGAGTTTACCTGGGAGAGAATGGGGAGATATAAGGCCATACCTAACCCACACTCTCTCCCTCTACGTGAGGCAGCAGCAGGAGGACCCATCGAAGTCTTCCCTCTCTCATCTCCATGATACATTCCTCTCAGCTAAAACGACGAAGCTTGCTAAAGGCATCAATCTTTTCTTTTTTTCTCTCATTTTCTTTTGCCACATTTACCCTCCCTGGTTATGGCTCTGGCGCACTCACACTCTACTCTTCTTCTTCCTCTTCTTCTCCCTCTTCTTCATCTTCTTCGTCTTCCTCCTCCTTTTCTTCTTCTCCCTCCTCTTCTTCTTCTTCTTCCTCTTCTTCTTCTCCTCCTCCTTTTCTTCTTCCTCCTCCTCTTTTCCCTCTTCTTCTTCTTCTTCTTCTTCTTCTTCTTCTTCTTCTTCTTCTTCTTCTCCTCCTTTTCTTCTTCTTCTTCTTCTTCTTCTTCTTCTTCTTCTTCTTCTTCTTCTTCCTCCTCTTCTTCTCCTTCCTTTTCTTCTTCCCTGAAGTTCAGGAGCGGTGGTACACACACACACACACACAGACACACGTCCGCCCCGCCTCCCTGCGTTACTATAAACGACTTACATGTTAATACGATCCCAATGATCATAGCCATTCGCCTTCAGCGGCGGCTGGTCGCGTAATGCGGCCCGGAACTCTGACAATCAGTAACATGATATGAAAGGCGTTGCCCAGCTCTTCATAGTAATCAATGATGGTGCTCTCTCTCTCTCTCTCTCTCTCTCTCTCTCTCTCTCTCTCTCTCTCTCTCTCTCTCTCTCACCACCACCACCTACTTACCTACCTACTTAAATGCTCTTTCCCTCCCTCCTTCCCTCCCCCTCCACACCCCCATCTCTACGTAACGTGTGGTGGCGATATAAAGGCATTATACATTCCTGTTTCACGAACTCTTAATAATAAGTCAGTCGCCTTAATCCCACAGCGTCTTCTCTGGCCTCTGGTGGTGGGGGCAGTTCAGTTAACCATTAGCTATTATCATCGTTAAAATTATCATCATTATCATTAGTACTAGTATTATCATTATCATTATTTTCATTTATTCCCCTTCCCACCCTATAATCACCACCCGCTACCTACACACATCCCCTTCCCTCCCTGTGATCACCACCTGCTACCTACACACATCCCCCCTCTCTCTCTCATCTCTCTCTCTCTCTCTCTCTCTCTCTCTCTCTCTGCATAATCACTAGATGCTGGCCCAACTGGCTACCCTCCTTCCATAATCACCGCCCGAGGTCCCTCCTCTTCACCATCCATCCATCCTCTTTATCTTCCGTCGGTTATCTTGGCCGTGGGGGGGTGATGACTGCCACCTGTCTACCGTCCTTTCCCCCCCGCACGTGACTTTGTTCCATACCTCCCGTCCATCGCCCCCTTCCCGTCCGTCCGTCCGTCCGTGGCAAGATCATTAGCCCTCCCACGAATTCTGCCACATGTTTACCATCACTTCCACCTCCTCTTCCTCCCTCTCCACACATTCTCTCTCTCTCTCTCTCTCCTTTCCAAGAACACCCCTTCCCCCTTCCCTCCTCCTGTGATCACCTACTCATTTCCCTTCACCATCTCATTTCCGACGCAGCACACGGTGGGGGAGGGTGGGAGGTGGAGGTGGAGGGAGGGAGGGAGAGATCGTGACGTGTCGCTTCCACCTCCCACACAGCCCCTTCGCCCCAGCATCATCGTCATCATCATCATCGTCATCATCATCTCCCTACCGGATAACTCTTGACATCTGTTGACTCCTCTCTCGCTGGCGTCCCTCTCTCTCCCACTCACTCACTCTCTCTCTCTCTCTCTCTCTCTCTCTCTCTCTCTCTCTCTCTCTCTCTCTCTCTCTCTCTCTCTCGGCCAGTGTGTGAGAGCGCGGGGGGCAGAGGCGGCTCCTCTTCAGGTGGGTCAAAGGGGGAAGCCGTCGTCGTCCCCTGGAGACGACCTACGCAAGCCGGAGCGTCTGATGTCTTCATGGCCGAGGCTCAGGGCAGCACAGCTGGAGCCACAGCTGACTTCACGCCCAGGCTCTGGGCAGCAGATGAAGCCGCGCCTGACTTCAGGCCGGAGCTGAACGGCACGTATGAAGTCACTCACAGACACACACACACACACACACACGCCTACAACATTACACCAACCACGCGCCTCCCATCGTACTATGGTTTTCCAGTGTTGGTGCTTGACCCTGTGGGATGCAGTAGGCCTTGCGCTCTCACATATGTGTGTGTGTGTGTGTGTGTGTGTGTGTGTGATGGGAGTTGTAGACAGTATTGGTTGTGTGGTGGTGGTGATGGTGGTGGTAGTTCCGTTTTTGGTAGGGGGTGGTTGTTTGGTTGTGTGTGTGTGTGTGTGTGTGTGTGTGTGTGTGTGTGTGTGTGTGTGTATGTGTGTGTGTGTGTGTGTGTGTGTGTGTGTGTGTTCTCTATCAGGAGACAGCGGGAACAAACACATAAAAAAAACACCCCCAACACGCGGCGTACCACAGGGCATCAAGATGGGTCCACTTCTGTTTCTTCGTCCTGATCCACTGGCGCCCTGAAGGACCCAATCCACCCCTGGGAGTGCGTGGACAGGACTCCACCTCTGACATCACCATCGGCAACCACTCTCCTGACGTCAGTGCCCTTCGGTACGCCGCCAGCGGCCTTCAGGAGTGGACTGCGGCTGACGACGTGACCATCAGCGACAACAAGACTGTGGTGATGCGCATCGACCTGGGTGATGACAAGATCCTTCCCTCCTGACATCACAGTAGGCCCTGACATCCTCCAGGTAGAGAGAGACTTCAAACTTCTTGACGTCATAATAAACGACGGTTTATGCTGGGTCATGTCATCTTGTTTATCTGTTTACATCATGGCTATCTATAACAAACACACGCTAGATTGGGCCCCAATACAACATGTTTATCTATTACAAACACATGCTAGATTGGGACCCAATACATCATGTCTACCTATCAAACACACTTGAGACTGGGCCCCAATACATCATGTTTATCTATTACAAACACACGTAAGATTGGGACCCAATACATCATGGCTATCTATTAAACACACTAAAGATTGGGCCTCAATATACATCTTGTTTATGTATCACAAACACACGCTAGATTGGGCCCAATATATCATGGCTATCTATTAAAAACACACGCTAGACTGGGCCCCAATACATCATGTTTATCTATTACAAACACACTTAAGATTGGGCCTAATACATCATGGCTATCTATCAAATACACTTAAGATTGGGTCCCAATACATCATGTTTATCTATCACAAACACACACTAGACTGGGCCCAATACATCATGTTTATCTACTACAAACACACACTAGATTGGGCCCAATACATCATGGCTATCTATCAAACACACTTAAGATTGGGCCCCAATACATCATGTTTATCTATTACAAACACACTTAAGATTGGGGTCCAATACATCATGGCTATCTATCAAACACACTTAAGATTGGGTCCCAATACATCATGTTTATCTATCACAAATACATACTAGCTTGGGCCCAATACATCATGGCTATCTATTAAAAACACACGCTAGATTGGGCCATAATACATCCTGTTTATGTATCCCAAACACACGTTAGACTGGGCCCGATACAACATGTTTGTCTATTACAAACACATGTTAGATTGGACCCCAAGAGTATAAAACTCCCTCCGCGTAAAGTACAAATAGGTCATTACCCTTGATAATCACACACACACACACACACACACACACCACCACCACCACCGTGCAATGGTTAAGCACTGACACCCACCCATCTGACGGACCCGTGTTCCCGCGTTCGAATCCCGGACTGGACAGCCTCTCTCCTCAAGGGACTGGTCGATGAACAGGTACTTCAAGTAAGCTGGGACGTGTATGTGCAACACGAGTGATAGATTAAGTCACACACACACACACACACACACACACACACACACACACAGACACACACACACATGCGTGCGTGCGCGCGTCAGCAGTTTCCACTTCCGCGTCATAATTTCATAACAAATTTCGTGAGAAAGAAACATAATAAGTTACACTATACAAGAACAGCCACGACCAAACGTGTTAGTCTTCCTCTCCATCCGCTCGGTGTATAACATCAAATAACGCGAAAGAAAAAAAAAAAAGAAAATAAAATATGTGCAGACTGCAGCACACACAAATGTTTTTAAACCACCCTCTCTCTCTCTCTCTCTCTCTCTCTCTCTCTCTCTCTCTCTCTCTCTCTCTCTCTCTCTCTCAGCCTCCTCCTCCCCCTCGCCAGCGGCACGGACCAACACGCCAATTGCTAGGAAAGTAATCCATCTAAGAAAAAAAAAAAAACAGACAAACAAACTGACTCAACCTTACATACATACATACATACAGACAGATAGACGGATAGACAGATAGATAGACAGACAGACAGACAGATAGCACAGAGAATAACATACAGACAGACAGACAGACAGCACAGAGAATAGCATACATACATACATACAGACAGACAGACAGACAGACAGCACAGAGAATAGCATACATACATACAGACAGACAGACAGACAGACAGACAGCACAGAGAATAGCATACATACAGACAGACAGACAGACAGATAGCACAGAGAATAGCATACATACATACAGACAGACAGACAGACAGCACAGAGAATAACATACATACATACATACAGACAGACAGACAGATAGCACATACATACATACAGACAGACAGACAGCACAGAGAATAACATACATACATACATACATACAGACAGACAGACAGATAGCACAGAGAATAATCACCCCACATGTCCATCGTCATCTCCCTCCCTCCCTCCCCTCCCCTCGCCGCGCCAATGCGTAACAGGAACCCCTCCCCCCACTCCCCCCCCCCCATCGTTGCCGTACTGTTTAAAGAGGTAATTACGCAAACAAGAGGGGCCCACGAGTACTAATTATGCTACAGTGGAAGCAAAAAAAAAAAAAGAAAAAAAAACAGGATGCGGTATTAAAACTCGCGGACGAAAATGGGAGGACGGATACAACTCAACAGGGTAAGTCCAGTTGACCTTACCTTTCATACACGCCTCCTGGGGGCGCCCCGCTCTCTCTCTCTCTCTCTCTCTCTCTCTCTCTCTCTCTCTCTCTCTCTCTCCCCTGTGGCTGTGGGTCTGAGATATCTGCTCTGTGATCACAGATGCTGGTCTCTCTCTCTCTCTCTCTCTCTCTCTCTCTCTCTCTCTCTCTCTCTCTCTCTCTCTCTCTCTCTCTCTCTCAACCCCCTCCCCCCTAACCAGCTGCTCTCAGAGCCTCTTCCTCCTTCCCTCTTTACCGAGACGAGACTCCCTACCTTACCACCTTTCACCGTTCCTTACTTTCCCTTCCTTCCTGCCATTTACCCAGCACCCCCCTTCCACCCTTTCACAAGGGAGTCCGTCCTTACGTAAAGAGATTCTTTTCCTCTTCGTCTTCGTCTTCCTCATCGTCTTCCCCGAAGAAGCCGTGATGCGAGAGACTAATTGGATGTTAAATTCCTTTTTAACTCCATTGCCACGGGACGCGGCCCGCTCCGGGTATAAACACTTGGTCCTTCCTTTCCCTTCAATTCAATGGTCACACGGAGAGAGAGAGACAGAGAGAAGGAGAGAGAGAGAGAGAGAGAGAGAGAGAGAGAGAGAGAGAGAGAGAGAGAGAGAGAGAGAGACGTAATGGTACAGTTTGAGGAGTCGCTAACCACCCAGCCAAGCCAGCCAGCCCTGGGCATTCAACACTCTCAAAAACCATATTCTTTCTTCTTCTTTTCTTATTTAAATCGTTGGCTTATAAATGAGCTAAGCCGACGTGCATTCTTCATGTTCATGTTTCGCCACGTCTCTCACACGTACGGTCAACGTGGGGACGGGGGAAGCTGGTTCAACGCTCAGCCTCCCAGTGATCAAAGATGATTCGCTGCGCTAACTTGTGTCTGTGTTGCATCTTTGGACAACTCCAATTTGGGGCATCAAACTGACCGCTTTTATCAGATGATGGCTGCACACACTGCAGTCATTCCAGATTAGATAAGCGCTCAGCAAAACTCTCTCTCTCTCTCTCTCTCTCTCTCTCTCTCTCTCTCTCTCTCTCTCTCCGGTCTCGCAGGTTTCCCATGTTCTATCAATTATCTTCACGAATTCGACAGTTGCTTTCTTTCTCGCTTTCCCGAGGGTTGGGTCCCTCCCACTTCAGTCACGCCTACATCGACGTATATTTCTCCTACACAATATATATATATATATATATATATATATATATATATATATATATATATATATATATATATATATATATACCGAGGCTGAAGAATCTTTTTCACTTACGAAATATTCCTTGATTATTACTCCATTTTCTTCACGTGGCCGAAGGAAAGAGGAATTTCTACCTTCTAAACATTATATATATATATAAAAAACAAAAAGTTTTGGCAGCCTACTATAAAAATTAAATCATTTTTCGCTTGAAAGTTTCAGGAGTCTCTTTAAAAGCCTTACTAATTAATTATCCCAGATACTCCACCTGTCGGAGGCTCTCACAACAACTGCGCATAGGGACAATAATCCTGCGTGTCTCAACTCCCTTTCAGCGACCCTACTGGAGGGAAGAGCGTCGAGACGAAGAGTGGATCGCCGGCTGCAATAGCCTCGCCCATTTAGCCCACCGGGTGTTCGAGCGAACTCATGCCTTCGACCGACCTATCATGTGAGGCGATCCTCGGAAACCTCGATGGTCTGCGATGATGGCTTAGCCAACGGGGTGTTCGAGCGAACTCATGCCTTCGACCGACCTATCATGTGAGGCGATCCTCGGAAACCTCGATGGTCTGCGATGATGGCTTAGCCAACGGGGTGTTCGAGCGAACTCATGCCTTCGACCGACATATCATGTGAGGCGATCCTCGGAAACCTCGATGGTCTGCGATGATGGCGTGAGTGGTGGCATACATACCTTTCTCCTTACGCGGCTCCACTTGACGGCTTTCAAGTCTCCTCCTTCAAGTGGATGTCAACAGTAGTTTTCCAAAGCTTCGAGCGCGGCGCCCCGGTGCGGCCCTCGGGTAGAAATGGCCCAGGCCTTTTGAGACGACGCTCAAAGACCAGAGAGAGAGAGAGAGAGAGAGAGAGAGAGAGAGAGAGAGAGAGAGAGAGAGAGAGAGAGAGAGAGAAATATCCTAAGCCATCATATACCGCAGGGTCGCAGGGCGTCGTGTGCTCGAGATTAACCTATGTTGGGTCAGTATCGACTCTTAGCAGAAACGGTCACCTTCCTTTGCCGGTGATTCCTGGAGCACCAGTGTGATCCTGAGGGAGAGAGGGTGTGGTCCTAGAGCACACAATACGTCTGCTCAGGCTTCGCTTAACCGCGTCCAGAGCAGTGTGCAGCAAGGTGGTGATGACGCGCGACGTGGTGATCATTGGGGGGCGATGTCCTGCTGGAAGACGAGTCAAGTGGAACAACGCTGAAGGAGCTACTCGGTTCATTAGGTCAACCCCCTCAATCCCCCTACCCCCCCAAGGGTCTTCTGCGGTCTGCTGTAGAGCTAGACGGTCCGTCACAGGCCCTCAAATCCTGTCAGAGTCTTCTGTGGTCTGCTGTAGAGCTCGAAGGTCCGTCACAAGTCTGGTACAGGCCCTCAACCACCACCCCAAGGGTCTTCTGCGGTCTGCTGTAGAGCTCGAAGGTCCGTCACAAATCTGGTACAGGCCCTCGACTACCCCAAGGGTCTTCTGCGGTCTGCTGTAGAGCTCAAAGGTCCGTCACAAGTCTGGTACAGGCCCTTAAAACCTACGGTCTGTTACAGGTCTGGTGCAGGTCCTCCCACCTCCCTTGGTCTTGCTCGCATGCTTTGCCGGCTGGGTCCAGGCGTGACCCAAGACATTGAAAAATCGGCTCCATCATAAGCGACCAAGGTGGATAATGCTCGATTTACATACATGTTGAGCGAGGCTGCACTCACTACACTTGCCTCTAACCATCCTTTACAGTAACCAAAATTAATTTTAGGATGGAGAAGACGCGCCATATTCCACGCGCTCGCGTTAAGACTAAGAACAGGAAATATTTTTCAAAGTCTTTCACGCAATTAATACCCGTCTTACATATCCCGAAGATATGCTCTTTATCACAACCGAGAAAAATAACACGAAAGAAAGCCCGCGTCTTAGCTTACTATGCAACCTTGCATCTCTGACGCGGGGAAACCTGATCAAATGACCTATCTTTTTTTTCCCACATCAAAGCGGAATAAGAAAATGTAAATAAATACGGCTTTCTGATGTGCATTTCTCATCTACAGACGAAACGAGTTTACATTTTTCTCATCTGCAGCGGTGAGAGCGAAATTCTCCTCTGGAAGATAATGAAATGCTCTCGCTGCCGAGGGCAAACGGAAAACTGCAACGACACAAATTGGTTGAGGATTAAAACAATTGGCGTTCCCCAAGGGGGGGTTTTACCCGACCAGTTTGTATGCGAGAGGCGGAGGGAAGGAGGGAAGGAGGGAGGTAACGTGTTGAGGCACGAGATGATGATGATGATGATGATGATGGTCTGTGTGAGGTGAGCGGCGGATGTATATTTTACGAGAGCAAGGGGACGAAGAGAGGGGATCGCCTCCGCTCCCTACAGGAGGTCGTTCGGTTGTGTGAGGGCGTGGAAACGTTGGACACACCCACACACCAGCAGACAGTGATGTACGAGGCAGTCTTCTTATCTGAAGCCAAGACGCGGGCGGGCGGGGCGGGGAAGGGAGGCCACATATCATAATTCACACGAGGAAATATCCTGTAAGGAGTCCTCCAGCGTTCAAGAATCCTCCTCCTCCTAAAGGCAGTGTCAGGCATCACCTCTGGAATCTGAAGACGCCACGAATACCACAGGAGTAAACATCCAAGGACTTGAAGCTGCTATGTACGGTAGACGACGGAGGAAACATCCAGGGCCTGAAGGTGCTACCACAGAAGACGGTGTAAACATCCGGGGGCCTGAAACTGTTGCTGTAGTAGACTGTGTAAACATCCGGGGCCTGAAACTGTTGCTGTAGTAGACGGTGTAAACATCCGGGGCCTGAAACTGTTGCTGTAGTAGACGGTGTACACATCCGGGGCCTGAAACTGTTGCTGTAGTAGACGGTGTAAACATCCGGGGCCTGAAACTTTTACGACAGAAGACAAACTAAACACCCGGGGCCCTGAAAGAGTCACTACAGAGGACATTCGAGGCCTGAAACTGTCTGACTCACTCACCACAATCTTATGAAACGCCAACACAAGCACCACCCTAAACACTCACTAACAATTACCAACGAAGTTGCCTGACCGACCAGGTTGTGTGTAGGGGGCGCGCACATCACCCGGGGCAGCGTCCTCAAACAGCCTGACTGATCAGTGCGACAAGAACGTATAATGGCCCCATAAGACCAAGCTGCTGACGCAAGAGGCGCACGAAACACGCACGTTATGTCTGGGGGGGGAATGTTGCTGCGGCGTGACACACACACATAAAAGGCGTTTGG
>NC_092287.1:8020296-8022796 GCF_036320965.1 Panulirus ornatus
CATGGGGCCCAACAGACACCTCCTGGGGAAGGGGCTAAATATGGGGGCGCTGTCACTCGTTGCCCACGACCTGGGAAATCCTGGTGCCCAGCCAGGTCGTTAGTATGCATGGCGAGGGAAAGGGTTTATGACAGGCAGTCATGCAAGCTAATGCACACTCAAGAACGACGGGAGATGTGTGTGTGTGTGTGTGTGTGTGTGTGTGTGTGTGTGTGTGTGTGTGTGTGTGTGGAACGCTTGACGCTAAAGAGATAGGGGAAAAGGAATCTAGTTGGGTGATGAGGGTAAGAGAGAGAGAGAGAGAGAGAGAGAGAGAGAGAGAGAGAGAGAGAGAGAGAGAGAGAGAGAGAGAGAGAGAGGAGTAAACAGACACAACAGAGTATAAGCATACCTTCCGTTCTGTACACATAATCTCTAATGTATCCACTTTCTCTCCTTGGAACTAGTCCTCTGGAGACGTGGTAATACACGAAAGCGCACAAGATTCTCGTGTTTTCTTTCCTTAGTGGTCTTTCTGAACATATATATATATATATATATATATATATATATATATATATATATATATATATATATATATATATATGAACACTCAATGACACATATACCCGCAAATCCCCCAATATACATAAACATCTCTACCGATTTCAAAATTACACACACACACACACACACACGGGTCAACAAACCCGACCAAACACAAACACCGTGTGAGCACCGTACCTGAAGGAGCCTCGCTGGTGCAGCCACCGTGCCGTACACAACTCACCTGCCAGGAGTAAACAAACACCTGTTACACAAATGTGAGCAACCTTACATCTTCAAAACAATACACAACTGACCACACAATACCTACATCTACTGCTGGGAAAGCACTGTATCGTTTCTTACCTGATTATTAACCTACTACTACTACTACTACTACTAATAATAATAATAATAATAAAACAATGATGATAATACCAATAATAATATTAATAAGTAATAATAATAATAATATTAAATAATAATAAGAATAACAATAATGATAATAATAATAACAATGATAATAATAATAATAATAAGTAATAACAATTATAAAAATAATACTATTAATAATAACAATAATAATAATAATAATATTAATAATAATAATAATACTAATTATAATAATAACAATAATAATGATAATGATAATACTAATAATAATACTATTTTGCAATAATAATAATAATAATAATAATAATAATAATAATAATAATGATAATAAAAATATCATTATCATTATCAATAGTAATAACTATAATAATGGTAATAATAATAATGATACTAATAATGATAATAATAATATAATAATAATAATAATAATAATAATAATAATAATAATAATAATAATAATAATAATTAGTGTATGTACTAGCGGCAGTAGAACAATTAACATTACTCTGATGTATTCACCAGCTGTTATGTAATACAAGGGGGCAACAGCAAACATGTATGAAAGAAATAGTGTATGAGTATATATATATATATATATATATATATATATATATATATATATATATATATATATATATATTTTTTTTTATACTCTGTCGCTGTCTCCCGCGTTTGCGAGGTAGCGCAAGGAAACAGACGAAAGAAATGGCCCAACCCCCCCCCCCCCCCCATACACACGCACATACACACGTCCACACACACAAATATACACACCTACACAGCTTTCCATGGTTTACCCCAGACGCTTCACATGCCTTGCTTCAATCCACTGACAGCACGTCAACCCCTGTATACCACATGACTCCAATTCACTCTATTTCTTGCCCTCCTTTCACCCTCCTGCATGTTCAGGCCCCGATCACACAAAATCTTTTTCACTCCATCTTTCCACCTCCAATTTGGTCTCCCTCTTCTCCTCGTTCCCTCCACCTCCGACACATATATCCTCTTGGTCAATCTCTCCTCACTCATTCTCTCCATGTGCCCAAACCATTTCAAAACACCCTCTTCTGCTCTCTCAACCACGCTCTTTTTATTTCCACACATCTCTCTTACCCTTACGTTACTCACTCGATCAAACCACCTCACACCACACATTGTCCTCAAACATCTCATTTCCAGCACATCCATCCTCCTGCGCACATCTCTATCCATAGCCCACGCCTCGCAACCATACAACATTGTTGGAACCACTATTCCCTCAAACATACCCATTTTTGCTTTCCGAGATAATGTTCTCGACTTCCACACATTTTTCAAGGCTCCCAAAATTTTCGCCCCCTCCCCCACCCTATGATCCACTTCCGCTTCCATGGTTCCATCCGCTGACAGATCCACTCCCAGATATCTAAAACACTTCACTTCCTCCAGTTTTTCTCCATTCAAACTCACCTCCCAATTGACTTGACCCTCACCCCTACTGTACCTAATAACCTTGCTCTTATTCACATTTACTCTCAACTTTCTTCTTCCACACACTTTACCAAACTCAGTCACCAGCTTCTGCAGTTTCTCACATGAA
>NC_092287.1:8027796-8045296 GCF_036320965.1 Panulirus ornatus
GAAGCGACACTTTGAATCCAACGAGGTGGTCATTCATGAGGATTACGACAATATCAAGAGAGGATTACACCGGATTACGCTGGTAATCCACTGCCCGGACCGAATATTTCTCCCACGAGGAGGTTAATGACCAGCCGACGACGTACGATTCACCATAGCTAATTATCATCATCATCATGATCTTGAATCATGATTCATAAACTTCAGAGATCTCGTATCTGAATATCTCCCAGCCGGGACTTGTAAAAGACTCGCGTCCAGCAAAAAACACAGCTGTAGATAAGCGTCGCTACACCTGCTCCAAATAGCTGTAGACTGTTGCTGCTGCTGTACAGAAGTGTAGGGGAACATCTGTACTGTCTCTGCTGCTGCACTTGCTCTCAGCAGCTGTACGCGGTACGTGCACCGATGAAGGCCAAACCTGTACTGCATCTGCTTTAAACATCTGTAGACAGCATCTAAACCTGCTATTGTCACCACGGCTCCTTTCTCTTGGAACACCACTGCTCCTCATTGCACCATTCGTCCTAACCTTCTTCTTCTTCTCCTTGTTATCTCACCGTAACATAATGTATTAAATCTCACCGTAACATAATGTATTAAAAAAAAGTTCTTTTTTTTGACACACTGAAGGCATCTGTCACGTTCCTTCTCCACATCTGTCGAAGCGACTTAGTCCCAGCGTGTGACCTGGCTCCAACGTATGTTCTGTTGTGCCATGGTTTACCGGACCTTAAACTATCCTTAAATATCAAATCCGGGAGATAGACCGTGCCAGGTGAGGAGGAGGAGGAGGAGGAAGAGGAGGAGGAGGAGGAGGAAGAGGAAGAGGAGGAGAAGGAAGAGGAGGATCCTTACGGCGAGAAGTGAAGCACGGTATTGCTCCCCCCGACCACAAGCAATACGTTCACGGTCCCCAGGTGACCCACATCAACCATAAACCAGGTAACAGCCCCACACACACACACACACACACACACACACACACACACACCAGCAGCACGTGTACCCCCACCACGTGTACTCGCACCGTCATCAGGGTGAGCTGCATTTCATTCCCACAATGCAATCTACCACCATCACACCCGCGCCCCCTCCCTGGGACCATCCAACGGAAACCATCCGCGACTTCCCCCATTCAACCCGGGGGGCCTCTCCATGGTAAATGGCAGTGTGGCTGTCCCCCTCCTTGATTAATTAGGAGGAAATGTGAAGCAGGCTTTACAGGAGGCTCTTTCCCCCCACCTCCCTCATCCCCATTCTTCACAGCTCGCAGCCTTCCCTCACTTTTTCACATCAGCTTTGATGGTAGCATCCACCTTCCTCCCTCGTCCCTAGCGGCAGTGCCAGGCCAGCCCCAGAGTACTGCCTCAACCAATATCGGACATTGGACTACATAATATTGAATGGATATCAAAATCACACAACACGCCACCCCACCCACCCTGGGGGGGATCGAATATCCTGATATAATGTAATTAATAATTTCACAGCTATTCATGAATGCAGAATAATTATAAGGCATTCAGTTTATTACACATGACGGCATGAAGCCGGGTGTGTGTGTGTGTGTGTGTGTGTGTGTGTGTGTGTGTGTGTGTGTGTGTGTGTGTGTGCTGTGTGTGTGTGTGTTCACAGTACCAGGGCCCCTCTCCACTACGGCATCCACACGTATATCATACTGATATGTCTTCTGTTATTCCCTACTCGAACCATATCGTTATCAGAACCTACGAAGACTTCTATAAACCCCCTGTGCCATCTGCATTCACACAATTCTGGGACAATCATATATATATATATATATATATATATATATATATATATATATATATATATATATATATATATATATTATCCCTGGGGATAGGGGAGAAAGAATACTTCCCACGTATTCCCTGCGTGTCGTAGAAGGCGGCTAAAAGGGGAGGGAGCTGGGGGCTGGAAATCCTCCCCTCTCGTTTTTTTTTCTAATTTTCCAAAAGAAGGAACAGGGAAGGGGGCCAGGTGAGGATATTCCCTCAAAGGCCCACTCCTCTGTTCTTAACGCTACCTCGCTAACGCGGGAAATGGCGAATAGTATGAAAGGAAAAAAAAAAAAAAGAATATATATATATTACATACATCACGAGTGTATAACCCTCACACCGCACAGACCAAATAGACAATAAACTGGTAATCACACACACACACACACACACACACACCACACACACCCTTCGCACTGCAGTTTTTCGAAAGCCTTCAGCCCGGGTGAGAATGGTGTGAATGTTGCGCTTGACAGCAGTGAGAGAAACATATGGTTTTGGGACAGGATATTTTACCTTGTTATTTTCCTGTGTTTTGCTGCATTTTTTTCGCGATAATTAATCCAGTCAGTTCCCTGGGTAATGAATTTTTGCTGCTGATTTGGCCTTGTTTGTATATATGAATGTACAGATAAAGGCATTAGAGCGGAGCCCGGTATGGAGGGGTGTGGACATGAATGATTCATGCTCGGTAATTCACTGGGGTGTCAGAATACATGAATAGCCTTCATCACGCTCGGGTGTGTGGCCAGGTTTTTGTTTTGCGTGAGGCACAGATACTCTATGCCTCGTTGGTTAGATTGTGTGTGTGTGTGTGTGTGTGTGTGTGTGTGTGTGTGTGTGTGTGTGTGTGTGTGTGTGTGTGTGTGTGCTGAGGCGATCATCCGGGAAATCTCTTGGGTAAATCATTGTACAGAACTGATCCATATTCACAACAACGTCAGGTCATACAAGTAAAACATAACGAGACAGTTCGAGTCTTCTTCCTAAGAGTCTTCCGTTGGTTAAAAGGTTGGGAGGTCACAGTGGGGGTTCACAGGGTACAGATCCCAGGGGAGGGATCCCTGACGAAGGGAAGGTAGTCCACGGATCCGCCAGAGCCTCAAGGGGAGCATTACTGAAGGGGGAGGGGGGTGGAAGGAAGCCCTAAGAGGTGCTGGAGCCTCCGATGGAGCCTTCAGGAAGAGAAGGGTAGCTCGGGAGCTGCTGGAGCCTCGAGGGAGCCTTAGGTCAGGGAGGGGCGTCGGGGAGGGCACTGGGGTCTCGAGGGAGCCCTACCGAATGGAGAGGGAGGCAGGCCCGAGGTGTAGGGTCCTCCCTCGAGGGAGCCAGCTGGAGGAGGCCAAGTGTAGAGGGTAGGTGTTTGATGGGCCAGGTGGGACTTGTTACAGCAAGAGGAGAGGGAAGGTGTGCGGTGGTGAGAGCACCCGTGAGGCAATGAGGGAGGTGCCTCCTGCTTCACACCTGTGGTCGTTGATTACACCTTTACTGCCCCGGGCCAGGGAGGGGCGAGGGTGGGCCTCCACACGATACACGGAGGGCGACTCCCGGTCGATCCCCATGTCGTTAATAATTACTTCGATCAAATTACCCTGATTACACTACTGATTACGACAGCACGAAACACTAGTTCATTTTTGTTTTTACGAAATCATTCTGCTTATGACTGATGTCGGTATAAGTAATGAGGGAATATTTATATATATATATATATATATATATATATATATATATATATATATATATATATATATATATATATATATATATACAAAGACCAATGCTGTGCTAGTAATATTCAGCACCACAGTGCATGAAGATCTATGTAACTATCCCAAGTGACTGACGCGGAAAACACACACACACACACACACACACACACACAGATAGAGAGAGAGAGAGTTTGTGTGTGTGTGTGTGTGTGTAAATAATAAAGAGGGAAAGGTACACTGAATTTTGGGGCTGCCATTCGGCTTATGGCACAAAGTTGAGGTATCAAACATATCACAGAACTGGGAGGTCATGCTAACAACTACTTAATTCACCCTATAAAGACCACAAGATCTATGTGGCACCTGATACATTTCCACTCTCTTAATAAGCACGTGAGTGAGGTATCATCTCCATAGCCAAGGTGGCAGCTGTATACAGAGTATGTACTATGTACTATGTCTCATACATTAAGCACTTGGTAGTACATTAAGTGATGAATAGTTACAGTAATACTGTGCTTGGCAAACCACACAGCCTAAGTAAAAAGAAACTGAGCTGTTTACTCTGCTTGGCTACGCGCGTCTTCATATATTGTTCATGACGTTCACAATGGTAGGTAAGAGCTGTGAGTGGAGCGAGTAGATTGTGGTGACTGAACGGCGGTCTGAGGTGGAGGGACGTCAGGGTGAAGAGGAGAGGAGGAGGAGGAGGAGAAGGAGCACGAGGAGGAGGAGGAGGAGGAGGAGGAGGAGGAGCACGAGGAGGAGGAGGAGAAGGAGGTCTCTGTGACGGGGTTGTGTCAGAATTGTATTGCCAATCAGCCGTGTGAGCTGCTGGCGTCGGCCGGAGAGGGTGGACAGGTTCAAGTAAGATGAGGGTCTCTTTGGTAGCTGGTGTAGGATGGGGGCCCACGATGTTTCTCCATGCCCTCACATGCCCTCGACAGTGAGGTGAACGACAACGTGGACGACCCATGATAAGACAATGCCACAGTATATATATATAACCCACAGGATGGATCACCCAGTGGACGACCTGCACCTTGTCAACAGGGTGTCAGACACCCAGAGAGGCCTGGCGTTGAAGACCTTCCACCTGCTCCTCCTCCTCCTCCTCCTCCTGCCCCTTCCACCCTTCTCCATCCCTGGGAGTCCTGTGACACCCTTCAGCCGCCCCTCACGCTGCACCCAATTAAACTAGCGTTACTGGAGTGTCTCTTGAGTGCAGGCAGGACTCCCCTGCCTCCCTCCCTCGCGCTGGGGCGTCCACAGCATACGTGGAACTGCGCGGCCACGAGGGCGTGGGTCGCGATAGGATGCCCCTCATCCTTCCATCCTCCCAGTACCATTGGTCTCTCCTCACATCTTTACACCAACTCTCCCTACTATACTTCTCTCCCCATCCTCCTCCTCCTCCCATACTCCTCTCCTCCTCCTTCTCCCCCACTCCTTCTCTACCATCTTCCTCCTCCTCCTCCCTAACTACTTCTCTACCACCTTCCTCCAACTCCCCAACTCTTTCTCCACCATCTTCCTCTACCTCCCCAACTCCTTCTCCACCATCTTACTCCAACTCCCCAACTCCTTCTCCACCATCTAACCCCTTTCCTCATCGTCACCCAGGCACTACATATGACTGTACATACACCAACAAAAACACGACACCCGTCCTCAGTCTCCTACACCAGTGGCTGGGGAGTGAGTGACAACCGTGGCACGCACCCTGATCTTAGGTACATCCTCATCGTATACAATCAACCCCTGAGCCAATCATCGCGCCAGAATGACAGTATCAATAAAAGGGTGAGAGGGAGGTGGATGGACGAGCGACACAGCTCTCTCTCTCTCTCTCTCTCTCTCTCTCTCTACTCTCTCACCAACGTGGCACTCAAGTGTTCCCCAGTCGTGACCACAGTATCATCATCAGAGCCAGGTGCCACTCCAGTGTGACCCAGCAAAATGGCCCTCCGTCACCACCACCACAGCCCTGGCCATACTTGTCATGTAAACGATTTACAGCTATCAAATTGCACTCCGCTCTAGCGTGTAAATTAGCCTGATAGCTTTACCCACAAAACGGGGCTACGGAATGGATCCCACACCCCTCCCTCCCACCCGAAAAAAAAACTCGCCCGCTCTCACTCCTGAGCCAGGGCACGTCGTCAACTCTCACTGCTGACGCAGGACACCCCTCCGCCAACTCTCACGCCTGACGCAAACACCCCACAGCCAACTCTCGCTTGCTGACGCAAAACTCCCCGCCCCCACCCCCACCCCGCCAACTCTCACTGCTGACGCAGAACACCCCTCCGCCAACTCTCACTGCTGACGCAGAACACCCCTCCGCCAACTCTCACTGCTGACGCAGAACACCCCTCCGCCAACTCTCACTGCTGACGTAGAACACCCCTCCGCCAACTATCACTGCTGACGCAGAACACCCCTCCGCCAACTCTCACTGCTGACGCAGAACACTCCTCCGCCAACTCTCACTGCTGACGCAGAACACCCCTCCGCCAACTCTCACTGCTGACGCAGAACACCCCTCCGCCAACTATCACTGCTGACGCAGAACACCCCTCCGCCAACTCTCACTGCTGACGCAGAACACCCCTCCGCCAACTCTCACTGCTGACGCAGAACACCCCTCCGCCAACTCTCACTTCTGACGCAGAACACCCCTCCGCCAACTCTCACTGCTGACGCAGAACACTCCTCCGCCAACTCTCACTTCTGACGCAGAACACCCCTCCGCCAACTCTCACTGCTGACGCAGAACACTCCTCCGCCAACTCTCACTTCTGACGCAGAACACCCCTCAGCCAACTCTCACTGCTGACGCAGAACACCCCTCCGCCAACTCTCACTTCTGACGCAGAACACCCCTCCGCCAACTCTCACTGCTGACGCAGAACACCCCTCCGCCAACTCTCACTTCTGACGCAGAACACCCTTCGCTAACTCGCTCTACTGATGCAGGACACCCCTCCGCCAACTTTCACTGCTGACCCTGAACACCTCGCCAACTCTCACCCAAAAGCCCCCCGTCCAACATCTCTCACAACAGCCGGGACTGTTCCATTATCTCTCTCTCTCTCTCTCTCTCTCTCTCTCTCTCTCTCTCTCTCTCTCTCTCTCTCTCTCTCTCACCTCCAATGCCTAACTACTGTGGAACGCTAATTAAGGAACTTACACATATTTCCCCAAGTTTCTGGGTTGGTCGCCCGCTATTCCATGCGGGGGGGGGGGGGGGGGGGGATGAGAGCCACATCATACGAAACCACTCCAACGCCACACACACACACACACCAGGTCTTACGGTAATGTGATCTGGCTCCACCAAAGGGCCAGACCATTAGATCAAGCTTACACCGTCAGACCACACCTTACACCATCAGACCACAGCTTACACCATCAGACCACAGCTTACACCATCAGACCACAGCTTACACCATCAGACCACAGCCACACCATCAGACCACAGCCTAATAATCAGACCACAGCTACACAATCAGACCACAGCTACAGCATTTGACCACAGCCACACCATCAGACCACAGCTACACAATCAGACCACAGCTACAGCATTTGACCACAGCTACACAATCAGACCACAGCCATACCATCAAACCACAGCTACAATATCAGACAACAGCAACACAATCAGACCACAGCTACACAATCAGAACATAGCCACACCATCAGATGACAGCCACACAAGCAGACCACAGCTACACCATCAGAGCACAGCCAACACAATCAGACCACAGCCACACCATCAGACCACAGCTACACCATCAGATCACATCAACGCGTCGCGGTTAATATCATGCTACAGCGAATCAGATTTTAAATCGCTGATGATAAATCATCAACAAATTGCAGAATCACCAGAGCGAAAAACTCCTCCAAATTTCCAATGTTATAATTCTGGGTTCCCCTCGTTCCCCATATTTACGTCATACCACATGTTTGTAAATATCTGTGGCATCCCCTCATACTTCGTATTCCTCAGTGGCACCCTAACACTTAAATATTCCTCAGTGGCACCCCAATACTTAGCATTCAGCAGTGGCAATCCTAATACTTAGTATTCATCAGTGGCACCCCCAATACTTAGTATTCATCAGTGGCACCCCAATACTTAGCATTCAGCAGTGGCATTCCCAATACTTAGTATTCATCAGTGGCACCCCAATACTTAGCATTCAGCAGTGGCATTCCCAATACTTAGTATTCATCAGTGGCACCCCCAATAGTTAGTATACAGCAGTGGCACTCCATCAGTTTCTGTTCATCAGTGGCATCACAATAAGTATTCCTCAGTGGCATCGCAACAGTTTGTGTTCATCAGTGGCATCAAAACAGTTAGTATTCCTCAGTGGCACCCTACTAGTTAGCATACAGCAGTGGCACCCTAATGGCTTGTATTCCTCAGTGGCGCCCCAATAGTTAGTATTCCTCAGTGGCGCCCCAATAGTTAGTATTCATCAGTGGCGCCCCAATAGTTAGTATTCATCAGTGGCGCCCCAATAGTTAGTATTCATCAGTGGCGCCCCAATAGTTAGTATTTATCAGTGGCGCCCCAATAGTTAGTATTCATCAGTGGCGCCCCAATAGTTAGTATTTATCAGTGGCGCCCAAGACGTTAGGAAGTATTAGTGGCACCACAGATGTTTGTCAATACCAGTGGCACCCCAGATGTTGGTACATACCAGTGGCACCCCAGATGTTGGTACATACCAGTGGCACCCCAGATGTTGGTACATACCAGTGGCACCCCAGATGTTGGTACATACCAGTGGCACCCCGGATGTTGGTACTACCAGTGGCACCCCAGATGTTAGTACATACCAGTGGCACCCCAGATGTTGGTACATACAGTGGCACCCCAGATGTTAGTACATACCAGTGGCACCCCAGATGTTGGTACATACCAGTGGCACCCCAGATGTTGGTACATACCAGAGGCACCCCAGATGTTATTACGTAACAGTGGCACCCCAGATGTTAGTACATACCAGTGGCACCCCAGATGTTGGTACAATACCAGTGGCACCCCAGATGTTGGTACTACCAGTGGCACCCCAGATGTTGGTACATACCAGTGGCACCCCAGATGTTGGTACATTACCAGTGGCACCCCAGATGTTATTACGTACCAGTGGCACCCCAGATGTTAGTACATACAGTGGCACCCCAGATGTTGGTACATACCAGTGGCACCCCAGATGTTGGTACTACCAGTGGCACCCCAGATGTTAGTACATACAGTGGCACCCCAGATGTTGGTACATTACCAGTGGCACCCCAGATGTTAGTACATACAGTGGCACCCCAGATGTTGGTACATTACCAGTGGCACCCCAGATGTTGGTACATACCAGTGGCACCCCAGATGTTAGTACATACCAGTGGCACCCCAGATGTTAGTACATACCAGTGGCACCCCAGATGTTGGTACATACCAGTGGCACCCCAGATGTTGGTACATACAGTGGCACCCCAGATGTTGGTACATACCAGTGGCACCCCAGATGTTGGTACATACAGTGGCACCCCAGATGTTAGTACATACCAGTGGCACCCCAGATGTTGGTACATACCAGTGGCACCCCAGATGTTAGTACATACCAGTGGCACCCCAGATGTTGGTACATACCAGTGGCACCCCAGATGTTGGTACATACCAGTGGCACCCCAGATGTTGGTACATACCAGTGGCACCCCAGATGTTGGTACATACCAGTGGCACCCCAGATGTTGGTACTACCAGTGGCACCCCAGATGTTAGTACATACCAGTGGCACCCCAGATGTTAGTACATACCAGTGGCACCCCAGATGTTGGTACATACCAGTGGCACCCCAGATGTTGGTACATACCAGTGGCACCCCAGATGTTGGTACATACCAGTGGCACCCCAGATGTTAGTACATACCAGTGGCACCCCAGATGTTAGTAAATACCAGTGACACACCAGATGTTGGTACTACCAGTGGCACCCCAGATGTTATTACGTACCAGTGGCACCCCAGATGTTGGTACTACCAGTGGCACCCCAGATGTTGGTACATACCAGTGGCACCCCAGATGTTGGTACATACCAGTGGCACCCCAGATGTTGGTACATACCAGTGGCACCCCAGATGTTAGTACATACCAGTGGCACCCCAGATGTTGGTACATACCAGTGGCACCCCAGATGTTGGTACATACAGTGGCACCCCAGATGTTAGTACATACCAGTGGCACCCCAGATGTTGGTACTACCAGTGGCACCCCAGATGTTGGTACATACCAGTGGCACCCCAGATGTTGGTACTACCAGTGGCACCCCAGATGTTGGTACATACCAGTGGCACCCCAGATGTTGGTACATACCAGTGGCACCCCAGATGTTGGTACATACCAGTGGCACCCCAGATGTTAGTACATACCAGTGGCACCCCAGATGTTGGTACATACCAGTGGCACCCCAGATGTTGGTACATACCAGTGGCACCCCAGATGTTGGTACATACAGTGGCACCCCAGATGTTGGTACATACCAGTGGCACCCCAGATGTTAGTACATACAGTGGCACCCCAGATGTTGGTACATACAGTGGCACCCCAGATGTTAGTACATACAGTGGCACCCCAGATGTTGGTACATACAGTGGCACCCCAGATGTTGGTACTACCAGTGGCACCCCAGATGTTGGTACATTACCAGTGGCACCCCAGATGTTAGTACATACAGTGGCACCCCAGATGTTGGTACATACCAGTGGCACCCCAGATGTTGGTACATTACCAGTGGCACCCCAGATGTTGGTACATACAGTGGCACCCCAGATGTTGGTACATACCAGTGGCACCCCAGATGTTGGTACATACCAGTGGCACCCCAGATGTTATTACGTACCAGTGGCACCCCAGATGTTAGTACATACCAGTGGCACCCCAGATGTTGGTACATACCAGTGGCACCCCAGATGTTGGTACATACCAGTGGCACCCCAGATGTTAGTACATACAGTGGCACCCCAGATGTTGGTACATACCAGTGGCACCCCAGATGTTGGTACATACAGTGGCACCCCAGATGTTAGTACATACAGTGGCACCCCAGATGTTGGTACATACCAGTGGCACCCCAGATGTTAGTACATACCAGTGGCACCCCAGATGTTGGTACATACCAGTGGCACCCCAGATGTTGGTACATACAGTGGCACCCCAGATGTTGGTACTACCAGTGGCACCCCAGATGTTAGTACATACAGTGGCACCCCAATACTTAGTATTCATCAGTGGCGCCCCAATAGTTAGTATTTATCAGTGGCGCCCCAATAGTTAGTATTTATCAGTGGCGCCCCAATAGTTAGTATTTATCAGTGGCGCCCCAATAGTTAGTATTCATCAGTGGCGCCCCAATAGTTAGTATTCATCAGTGGCGCCCCAATAGTTAGTATACAGCAGTGGCACCCTAATGGCTTGTATTCTCAGTGGCGCCCCAATAGTTAGTATTTATCAGTGGCGCCCCAATAGTTAGTATTCATCAGTGGCGCCCCAATAGTTAGTATTCATCAGTGGCACCCCAATACTTAGTATCATCAGTGGCACCCCAATACTTACATTCAGCAGTGGCATTCCCAATACTTAGTATCATCAGTGGCACCCCAATACTTAGTATCATCAGTGGCACCCCAATACTTAGTATTCATCAGTGGCACCCCAATACTTAGTATCATCAGTGGCACCCCAATACTTAGTATTCATCAGTGGCGCCCCAATAGTTAGTATTCATCAGTGGCACCCCAATACTTAGTATTCATCAGTGGCGCCCCAATAGTTAGTATTTATCAGTGGCGCCCCAATAGTTAGTATTCATCAGTGGCACCCCAATACTTACATTCAGCAGTGGCATTCCCAATACTTAGTATCATCAGTGGCACCCCAATACTTAGCATTCAGCAGTGGCATTCCCAATACTTAGTATTCATCAGTGGCGCCCCAATAGTTAGTATTCATCAGTGGCGCCCCAATAGTTAGTATTTATCAGTGGCGCCCCAATAGTTAGTATTTATCAGTGGCGCCCCAATAGTTAGTATTCCTCAGTGGCACCCCAATACTTAGCATTCAGCAGTGGCATTCCCAATACTTAGTATTCATCAGTGGCGCCCCAATAGTTAGTATTCCTCAGTGGCGCCCCAATAGTTAGTATTCATCAGTGGCGCCCCAATAGTTAGTATTCATCAGTGGCACCCCAATACTTAGTATTCATCAGTGGCGCCCCAATAGTTAGTATTCATCAGTGGCACCCCAATACTTAGCATTCAGCAGTGGCATTCCCAATACTTAGTATCATCAGTGGCACCCCAATACTTACATTCAGCAGTGGCATTCCCAATACTTAGTATTCATCAGTGGCACCCCAATACTTAGTATTCATCAGTGGCACCCCAATACTTAGTATCATCAGTGGCACCCCAATACTTAGTATCATCAGTGGCACCCCAATACTTAGTATCATCAGTGGCACCCCAATACTTACATTCAGCAGTGGCATTCCCAATACTTAGTATCATCAGTGGCACCCCAATACTTAGTATTCATCAGTGGCGCCCCAATAGTTAGTATTCCTCAGTGGCGCCCCAATAGTTAGTATTCATCAGTGGCGCCCCAATAGTTAGTATTCATCAGTGGCGCCCCAATAGTTAGTATTCATCAGTGGCGCCCCAATAGTTAGTATTCATCAGTGGCACCCCAATACTTAGCATTCAGCAGTGGCATTCCCAATACTTAGTATCATCAGTGGCACCCCAATACTTAGTATTCATCAGTGGCGCCCCAATAGTTAGTATTTATCAGTGGCGCCCCAATAGTTAGTATTTATCAGTGGCGCCCCAATAGTTAGTATTTATCAGTGGCGCCCCAATAGTTAGTATTTATCAGTGGCGCCCCAATAGTTAGTATTCATCAGTGGCACCCCAATACTTACATTCAGCAGTGGCATTCCCAATACTTAGTATCATCAGTGGCACCCCAATACTTAGCATTCAGCAGTGGCATTCCCAATACTTAGTATCATCAGTGGCACCCCAATACTTAGTATCATCAGTGGCACCCCAATACTTAGTATTCATCAGTGGCGCCCCAATAGTTAGTATTTATCAGTGGCGCCCCAATAGTTAGTATTCATCAGTGGCGCCCCAATAGTTAGTATTCCTCAGTGGCGCCCCAATAGTTAGTATTCATCAGTGGCACCCCAATACTTACATTCAGCAGTGGCATTCCCAATACTTAGTATTCATCAGTGGCGCCCCAATAGTTAGTATTTATCAGTGGCGCCCCAATAGTTAGTATTCCTCAGTGGCACCCCAATACTTAGCATTCAGCAGTGGCATTCCCAATACTTAGTATCATCAGTGGCACCCCAATACTTACATTCAGCAGTGGCATTCCCAATACTTAGTATTCATCAGTGGCACCCCAATACTTAGCATTCAGCAGTGGCATTCCCAATACTTAGTATCATCAGTGGCACCCCAATACTTAGTATCATCAGTGGCACCCCAATACTTAGTATCATCAGTGGCACCCCAATACTTAGTATCATCAGTGGCACCCAAGATGTTGGTACATACCAGTGGCACCCCAGATGTTGGTACATACAGTGGCACCCCAGATGTTGGTACATACCAGTGGCACCCCAGATGTTAGTACATACAGTGGCACCCCAGATGTTAGTACATACAGTGGCACCCCAGATGTTGGTACTACCAGTGCACGTTGCCAATATTTCCATTTCTACATCCTTTTCCCCCTCCCCCACCTGCCGACGGTTGAGCCGGAGGGAGAGGTGGGTGGGGTGAGTTCCTCCTGCTTCGCTATCCTTTTCCAACACACACACACACACATATATATATATATTATATATATTATATATATATATATATATATATGATATATAGATATATAGATATATAGATATATAGATATATAGATATATAGATAGATAGATAGATAGATAGATAATCATTTCTTTTTTTTCTATATTTTGACGCTGCCTCTCGCGTTAGCGAGGTAGCGCAAGGAAACAGACGAAAGAATGGCCCAACCCAACCACATACACATGTATATACACACACGCACATATACATACCTATACATTTCCACGTTATACCTGCATATACTACACAGACCATATACATATTTATACCACATGTACATATTCACACATGCTGCCTTCATCCATTCCCGCCGCCACCCCGCCCGACATGAAATGACACCACCCCCCCTCCATTCCCCGTACCACTAGATGCTCCTCAAACATCGTATTTACAAACATCCACTGGAAGAGACTCTTTCATTCTTTTTGTCTTTACCTTCAGCCATTTTCTACTCTTCTCTATATTTTCTTACATGACGTAGAACCCGTCAGCTGCGTCAACACTGTCTTGAGACTTTCCACCCTCTTGCTTCAAGTTTAAAGCTTACCCTTTTGAGGGGCCTTGTTAACGTGTGTGTGTGTGTGTGTGTGTGTGTGTGTGTGTGTGTTATGCCAGCTGAGTGGAGGGATACCTCACCACTGCCAACATCTTTCTATAAACACTTGTAACCCTGCCGTCTGCCTTCCTTCGTCCTCTTCGTTCAGCGGGGCGTGTCTGTCCGTCCGTTCCTCCAGTCGCCAAAGTCCTGTCTACGGGAGGGAACTGGTGGCATAGTGTGTCTGGGCCAAACCGATCCCCGGGGAATCTGTATGTCTCCCCCTTCCCCCTGGTAAAGCTGTTCTTGCCTATATAAACCGCTTCTCACATGACGTCTATCCGAGAGACCAAAAATATAAACCAGGGCGCTCTCTCTCTCTCTCCGCTTTCAACCTAACCTTCACTGTTCTCAGTCCGACAATTTACTTTTTTTTCCCCCTTTAAACACCTGTACAACACTGGGGCTACCAGGTGCAACACAGATAACACACCTCCATGTTGAGTAGACACTTGAACTACCTCTCCATTATTGAGGAGGCTTAGCAACACTGATGCTAGCTGATCACACACACACACACACACACACACACACACACACACGGTCCTCCATGGTGCCCTGGTCAGCGTTACTGACCATGAGCCATCGAGGACCCGCCCGCGGTCGCGCGAGTTCGAATCCTGGGCCCGGAAATCGTCGGCCTCAGCCTATCTCAGCTGTTCATCCTCCACTTGTGGCTAGTCAATGTAAGGGTCCTTAGCTTAAGCTCGTGTGTGTGTGTGTGTGTGTGTGTGTGTGTGTGTGTGTGTGTGTGTGTGTGTGTGTGTGTGTGTGTGTACATAGAGGAGTAAAACCATGATGCATATACACAGGGTTACGAGACGGGGCAGTGCGAGTATGCAACTCTCTCCCCGTAACTCATAAATGTCATTTGCACAGACAGACAGACACAGACAGACAGACAGACACACACACACACACACAGACACACACAAACACACACATACTACCCTAAGCAAGCTATCATATTTTTCGCTCCGGTAATTAATTCACGAGAAATGTGTGCATGTGTTGTGTGCTGTGGGGAAATCTGTCACACGTCTCCACGTTCAACTCACGGACATTGTGCTTGCATGATTTCCACCCCCCTCCCTCGGATTTACCCACCCCACGAAGGTAAGGACCTCCGTGAGCATGACTCAGCCACCACGACCACCCTCCTCCCTTGAGCGAGACGAGGGTACGACCCACTCGGACCACAAAACGTGGCTCTTCATAAGACCCTTTAAGGTTTCTTACACCACAGAAGACCACGAGCGGAACGCGCGCGCGCACACACACACACACACACACACACACACACACACACCGCAGACTATCTCACGGAAACGACCCTTGCTCTCATTATCGTGGTCTTGTACCAACACAGGTGTCAAGGCTTACATCAATAACTCTCTGGGTTGTATGTACAACCCGGGGCGGTCAACCATAACCCGGCTTGTACTTGTGAACTGTTCATCAACAAATGAACAGCTCCCCCACCCCCCTGATCGAACCGCGAGGTCACCCACACAGTTGCTGTTCTTCCTGCTCTTCGTTGTGTTCTAAATGTTTTTTCATCCATGGGAGACCTTTTCTTGCTGTTGTTCACGGTGTTCTTGTTCTAAATGTTCTTCATCCATGGAAGCCATTTTCTTGTTGTTGACGGTGTTCTTGTTCTAAATGTTCTTCATCCATGGGAACCCCTTTCTTGCTGTTGTTCATGGAGTTCTTCTAAATGTTCTTCATCCATGGGAGCCCCTTTCTTGCTGTTGTTCATGGTGTTCTTGTTCTAAACGTTCTTCATCCACGGGAGCCCCTTTCTTGCTGTTATTCATGGTGTTCATCTAAACGTTCTTCATCCATGGGTTGCCAGCGGCGGGGCAGCAAGGACTACGGAAGCCTTGATCTTCCTACTGATCATACCTGTACATGATCCTCCTCCGGAAGCTTCTGTTCTTGTCCTGGATGTCCTTCCCTCACCCCGCCATCGCTGGAGGCAACCACGCCCGACAGTCCTCTCCAGCGCTTATAGGGAAATAACAGAAATGTGACGAAAGAATATATATATATATATATATATATATATATATATATATATATATATATATATATATATATGGGAGCGAGGGGCTGGAAATCCTCCCCTCCCGTTTTTAGTTTTCCAAAAGAAGGAACAGAGGGGGGCCAGGTGAGGATATTCCCTCAAAAGCTCAGTCCTCTGTTCTTAACGCTACCTCGCTAACGCGGGAAGCAGTGAAATAGTGTGTGTATATATATATATATATATATATATATATATATATATATATATATATATATATATATATATATATATATATATAAAAGAGGTGTCGCGAATCAAAATATCTTGTATGTATACCGCAAACCATGAGGTGAAGAGCGGCCCCCTCACCGCCCGCGCCCTCCTCCTCCTCCTCCTCCGCTCTGAGGTCACGTCTCATTCCCAAGATTAACATTTTATCTTCATATCAGTGGCTTTATGGCCTTCGTGTTGCCTCGTCCAAGGTTTTATTAAGCTCCCGCCCCACCGCCACCAACCACACCACCGCAGAACACAAGTTGCACCACAACCCAGCGTAATGAAATGTCCCGCGCTACTTATCGCCTGCTTTGCAATATCAACATTATTATGCTCGAGAGAGAGAGTGAGTGAGTGAGTGAGAGAGAGAGAGAGAGAGAGAGAGAGAGAGAGAGAGAGAGAGAGGGAGAGAGAGAGAGAGAGAGAGAGAGAGAGAGAGAGAGAGAGAGAGAGAGAGAGAGAGAGAGAGTGTGTGGGGACGTCACCACCCCCGAAGCGGTATCGTACATTAAGACCACACTGCGCACGATGCGCTCTCTCTCTCTCTCTCTCTCTCTCTCGCCCTCGAGTCATTACGCTCTCAGCTCGAGCCAACATAAATCTTCATGTCACGAGATGCCGAGATTACAAAGCCTTATGTAACGTCCTCCTCCTTCCTGCTCCTCCTGACACCACAAGTAACACACACACACACACACACACACACACCACACACACACACACACACACACACACACACACACACACACACACCACACACACAGAGTAAGGGACCTACGTACAGCAGAGGGGAGGACAGGATGGATGTATGTACGTTAAGTCGCAATATTTCACGGATAAAAGTTTTAATTGGCTACTCCCCATAGTCGTTTGTAAGCCGAGGGAGAGAGGGGGTCAACAATCTCGCGCCTGTCACCCACACCCATCTCCTGAGGAGACGGAATTACGGGGGAAAAAAAGAAAAATATAAATACATTTGATTGATCAGTTAACCTACAGCAATTTTCCAGAGAGTGGCGTGACATTCACACGTTCCTGAGGCACCAGAGGCGTCGAAGCTCCGGTCTTGTGTGTCGAGGGAGGTCGGAAGAAGGAAGGAACTCACTGTATTGGCCTCGTCCCTCACAGAGAGCACTCCGCTC
>NC_092287.1:8050296-8135296 GCF_036320965.1 Panulirus ornatus
GACTTACCAATTAGTCCTGCTTTTTCAAAGCTCTTCTGAAACCAATTATATTCATGTCATTACCGATCTATTCAGTTCTACTAAGACCAAGGTTGAATGCGAAACGAAGAGAGATAAGGTCCCGCTATCACTGGAGTAAGATTTCGCTATCTAAACAAAAAAAAAATCTAGACAAGATATATATATATATATATATATATATATATATATATATATATATATATATATATATATATATATATCCCGGGGGATAGGGGAGAAAGAATACTTCCAACGTATTCCCTGCGTGTCGTAGAAGGCGACTAAAAGGAGAGGGAGCGGGAGGCTGGAAGTCCTTTTCTCCCGTTTTTTTTTTTTCTTTTTCAATTATCCAAAAGAAGGAACAGAGAAGGGGGCCAAGTGAGGATATTTCCTCTGAGGCTCAGTCCTCTGTTTCTTAACGCTATCTCGCCAACGCAGGAAAGAACGAATATATATGAATATATACATATATATTGGAAAGGATCACAATGTTGCGCGTGATCAAGATATTCCTATGAGTCTAGGAATTCACCAAAAAATTCTGGATGCATCTATAAAGTGCCATGTGGAAATTGTGATAAATTTCATGTTAGGTCAGACTGGTAAGGATCTTTCTGTTAGACTTAAGCAACATAAATATAGTATAAGAACGGGACAAGAATCAAATGCCTTGTTTAATCACATTAAAATCTATGATCATTGTATTGACTGGAGTAATGCCATCTCAGTTATTAACTCTAACTCTATTACCATGAGAAATATCACTGAATCTTCTATCATTAAATACACAAAGAATTATAATCTTAATATTAGTGATGGTTTATACAAATTAGATAACTTTATTGTTGATAAAATTTGCAAAATGATAAGTTTATGAACGCTCGTTGTCTGTCTTGGACAATCGCATGTTTACCAAATGGCGTCCTAGCTTCGTCTCTTCGATGTATATCAACTGACTGATGATGTAATTATGACACGAAAGTGCACTTAGGAACTGATCGTGTCTCATTTTCCCCGTGGACTCATAGGAATATATATATATATATATATATATATATATATATATATATATATATATATATATATATATATATATATATATATATATATTCAATTAACGCCACTATCTGCATAATTACCAACCATCAGTTCTGTAATGTGAGGATGATATCCTCATTACTGTAGGAGACAGTGCCTTCAATTATCAGACATTATCACACACAAACATTTCAGCTCAAAACATTCCTTCCTACGTCTCTGCATCACGTAAAATATAACGCGTCAAATGCTGATCATTCTACGTCGTTTAGCGTGCCCAGCCACCACCCAAATGGTGCAAGGGTTCGAATCCCCGCTTGCTGCAGGGCATTACGCGATCGCACATATTACGGAAGATTGTTAATTGCCGTCCACAATGTTACAGGCGGTAATACTGTAATTTTGTGTAATATGGAAGGCGTCTCCCCCGTCCCCCCCTTTTTTTCCCCCTCACTGAAACATCGTATGTAATGTTGGCTTAAAAGTCTCCATAACTGAAATTAATTTGTAAGAGCGGATATGAGGGTTCCGAGAGAGAGAGAGAGAGAGAGAGAGAGAGAGAGAGAGAGAGATACATAAACAGATAGGTTGGTAAGTAGGTAGGTAGGTAGGTAGGTAGGTAGAGAGAGAGAGAGAGAGAGAGAGAGAGAGAGAGAGAGAGAGAGAGAGAGAGAGAGAGATACATAAACAGATAGGTTGGTAAGTAGGTAGGTAGGTAGGTAGGTAGAGAGAGAGAGAGAGAGAGAGAGAGAGAGAGAGAGAGAGAGAGAGAGAGATAGGTAGGTAGGTAGGCAGGTAGGTATATAGATATATATGTAGAGAGAGAGAGAGAGAGAGAGAGAGAGAGAGAGAGAGAGAGAGAGAGAGAGAGAGAGAACAAAAACTATCTCAACACATCTGGAAACCCACACCAGCCTCCATGCCTGAATGATTACCATCATTAGGGAACCATCATTAGGTCCATGAATCGATAATTACCGCACAGTCACGAGCGATTCGTGTCATCTGTCAATACCAATCACGGGGGGTCGTAAAATGGACATAATGATCTAAGATATTGGCAAGATGGTTCTTTTTTTTTTCTCCGCCAAAGTCTTCCATTGACCATCCCTTCGCACGGCCATTCTCGACGTGGGTAAAGAGATCAGCGTGTAGTGCAGGTCACATGACGCAGGCACGGACAGTTCTGTGGAACTGGTGATTAATCTCTGGAGCAAGAGTGAACGACCCTTGAGCCTCTCTGGAAGTCAAACGATGGGCGATCTAACCCCTGGGTCAGGTCAAAGGCCAGGGTAATTAACCCTGGGTCGGGTCAAGGGCCAGTGTAATTAACCCTAGGTCGGGTCAAGGGCCAGGGTAATTAACCCTGGATCGGGTCAAAGGCCAGGGTAATTAACCCTAGGTTGGGTCAAGGGCCAGGGTAATTAACCCTGGATCGGGTCAAAGGCCAGGGTAATTAACCCTAGGTCGGGTCAAGGGCCAGGGTAATTAACCCTGGGTCGGGTCAAGGGCCAGGGTAATTAACCCTGGGTCGGGTCAAGGATCAATCCATCTAACCCTTGGTCGGGTCAAAGGCTAGGCCACCTTACCCTGTCTCGGGTCATAGGCCAGACCATCTAACCCTGAGTCAGGTCAAAAGGCCAGACCATCTAACCCTGAGTCAGGTCAAAGACCAGGACATCTAACCCTGAGTCGGGTCAAAGACCAAGCTATTGAACCCTGTCTCGGGTCAAAGTTCAGGCCACCAAACCCGCGGGGTTGTGCCGTCGTTTTGGACAATCACATGTTTACCAAATGGCGTCCTAGCTTCGTCTCTTCCATGTATATCAACTGACTGCTATATTTCTCTCTTGTGTCTCCCCTGATGATGTGATTATTACACGAAAGTGCACTTGGGAACTTTTCGTGTTTCATTTACCCCGTGGACTCATAGGAATAAATAAATAAATATATTTTTTTTTTTTTCCAAAAGAAGGAACAGAGAATTCGGCCAGGTGAGGGTATTCCCTCAAAGGCCCAGTCCTCTGTTCTTAACGCTACCTCGCTAATGCGGGAAATGGCGAATAGTTTGAAAGAAAGAAAGAAGAATATATATATATATATATATATATACACATATATCAGCAGAAGCTGGAATTCAGTGATAACATAAATGTGAAGAATCTGTTTAACTATACAGCATACAGCATACAACTATTTCAAAATTATTACAGCATACAGCATACAACAATTTCAAAATTATTTTTTTTCCCCCTAGCGAGCTATTATTTCAGTGGCCATTAAAAAAAATACAGAACGGAAAGTAAAAATACATAGAGGGCCGTAGTAGTAGTAGTAGTAGTAGTAGTAGCCTCTACTACGCAGACTAGCAAAACACGCACAAAAACACAGCCATTAAATGTAAAGGAAAACAGAAAATGGGGAAAAATAAATATATATACATATATTTTTTTTTTTTCCCACAGCTAAAGATCGAGTTGAAGGACATTTTACCAGAATAAAGGAAAGCAATCAAGGAAATAAGAGCAGAGCAACACGCGTGCTTGAAAACCATAAAACCGGCCATTAGAGTGAGGGAAGGGGGAGGGGGAGAGAACAAGGGGGTGGGGTTTGAAGGGGGTGGGAGGGGGGAGGATTTGGCCAGAGAGAGAGAGAGAGAGAGAGAGAGAGAGAGAGAGAGAGAGAGAGAGGACCCAGGCTCAGCCAAGGGGAAGTAAGGCCTGAATAATGACTCGTGGGGGGGTTAGAAGGCGAGAGGAGGGGAGGATGGTTCTCTCTCTCTCTCTCTCTCTCTCTCTCTCTCTCTCTCTCTCTCTCTCTCTCTCTCTCTCTCTCTCTCTCCCTAAGCGATCTAACCCACCCTCACCAACTCACCCATATCCTCCACAACCTCCCTCCCCAGCACTGGACCCTCCTCCTCCCACTACCCCTGCGATAGAGTACAAAGAGACGCACGGACCACCGTCATGTCGTGCCTTTTTGGGGTAGACCACCCCTCCCGGACCATCCATCTTCTGGCCACGTCTGCCCCCGCGCGATCTGGCCCTTCTCCCTCATAATCCACGTAGGAGCACACACACACACACACCTCACTACTCGCGTGTGAGGCCGCTCACAGCTCACTCATCTCCCCTCTCATGAGGTTCGCCCGTTACCGACTAAAGCGATCAACTGCTCAAATGATATTCCTCATCTGCCTCACTTTCATTCACGCTCCTGAGCTTATCTCACTTAACCCACGCCGCCTGACCTCCCTCCCCCACATCGTCCCCATCGCCCCACCTCCAGCACCCACGTACCATCCACACCAGCGCCTGACCTCCCCTCCCCCACATCGTCCCCATCAGCCCCACCTCCAGCACCCACGTACATTAAACACCCACGTACCATCCACACCAGCGCCTGACCTCCCTCCCCCACATCGTCCCCATCGCCCCACCTCCAGCACCCACGTACATTGACACCCACGTACCATCTACACCAGCCAAATCAACCATCACACACACACACACACACGCTATCTTTCTTTTCCTTAAGTTTCCGCTTCCGCTGTGTTTCACCCCCAAAACATCGGCTCCTCCATTCATCTCCAGCATTATTGATTATCGTGTTAATTTGTCTATTCCGTCGTGTGCCAGACCGACAGACCCCGCCCCCCATCAACCCCCCCCCCCCGAATCATGAATCACTACAGGGCTGTCGTGCCAGCACTCCCGAAACTGGCAATTTTCACCTTGAATTCCCAACCTCCTCCTCCTCCTCCTCGTCTTCCTCGTCTTTCCGCACGTAACGTTATCAATATTTCCCTACGTGCACTTCCTCCTCCTCCTCCTGTGTGTTTACTTTCGGCCCCCTTTTTTTTAACTTCACGAGCAATTTTATTCGACCCATCCGAAAAATCATATTACAATTTTCCTCTAATCTCAAACGTTCATAAAAATTTATTATTATCGCTTTGTTCTCTGGTGCTCAAGGGTAAGGGCGAGATTGCGTGGTTTCAGTGCTTGGATGAGAGAGAGAGAGAGAGAGAGAGAGAGAGAGAGAGAGAGAGAGAGAGAGAGAGAGAGAGAGAGAGAGAGAGAGAGAGCATTTAAGTCATAAAAAAATTCAAATCTCAATACACATACGTTCGTGTGTGTATATATATATATATATATATATATATATATATATATATATATATATATATATATATATAATCATTTAGCCTACAAGGCAACGGTAAAACCATGCCTTAACTGTGGCCATCTCGGATTAAAAAGAACACGAGAAAAAGGACAAGAGCAAACCTCACCTCCTCGGGTGTATGCAAACCTAAATCTTTAATGTGGAGAGGTCATATGAAGAGGAAAAGACGAAAGGAAGAGAACTCCACAATTTCGCTGCTAGAGGAAACTCAACGGTTAAGCATCGTAGAACTGGTCTTCACATAGAAGCCACAGGAAGCAGCAAATTTCTAAGGCCAATTACCCAATGATGGCTCCACCATTCCAGCTTAACAAGGGTTCCAGCATCCAGGACCAACGATGGTTCCATCATTCCAGGTCAGCAAGAGGTCAAGCATCCAGGACCAACGATGGTTCCATCATTCCAGGTCAGCAAGGGGTCAAGCATCCAGGACCAACGATGGTTCCATCATTCCAGGTCAGCAAGGGTTCCAGCATCCAGGATCAGCGATGGTTCCACCATTCCAGGTCAGCAGGGGTTCCAGCATCCAGGCCCAGCTATGGTTCTACAATTCCAGCTCAGCGATGGTTCCAGCATCCAGGATCAGCGATGGTTCCACCATTCCAGGTCAGCAGGGGTTCCAGCATCCAGGCCCAGCTATGATTCTACAATTCCAGCTCAGCGATGGTTCCAGCATCCAGGATCAGCGATGGTTCCACCATTACAGGTCAGCAGGGGTTCCAGCATCCAGGCCCATCAATGGTTCTACAAGTACAGCTCAGCGATTGTTCCAGCATCCAAGCCCAGCGATGGTTCTATAATTCCAGCTCAGTGAGAGTTCCAGCATCCAGGACCAGCAATGGTTCTCCAATTCCAGCTCAGCGAGGGTTCCAGCACCAAGGTCTAGCCACTGTTCTACCATTCCATCTCGGCAATTGATCTGGAAGCCAAACTCAATTCCTCAACCTTTCCATGGATGCTGCGGGGTGCAAGGGACCTGACCTATCTTCACTTGGGTGACGGATGACCCAAACATCGGCCAAGAGCAGCTTCAGAAGAGTCTGGTATGTATAATATACATATATTCCAGCGACACGGTCATGAGCGATGGGCCACCTGTGCTTAAGCCAATGACGGGTCATGGCCACTGACAAGGTGGCTGCCGTGGACTCGCGGGGGTAGTGCTGGCGATGGCGAGCGAGACAAAGACCTTAGTGGAAGTCGAGAGGCTTCCGAAACGTTGTCTGCTACCGGGTGATGGACGCCTGTGGTGTATGCTAGATGGAGTCTCCGATGAGGGAAGGGACGACTTGTCATCACTGACGGTTGGTGTTGGCAACTGGCGGTGATGGTCGTTGATGGAGAGTGTAAACGGTACCTGGTAGCTGTGCGAGAGTGGTAGTCCTACGAGGACCAGTCATTAAGACTCGTGGCTGTTACGAAAACGTACGTGGCGCTGAACACCGCAACGAATGACATCACCAGTCCCCTTCCGTGTTTGTTATGCGAGTCTCGTACTGAAGGATCTATACCGATGTATAAGCCAGCTCTACGTAAACTTACCATATCGAGCTCAGATGTTCCATCTCAAGTCTCTCAATCAACCACTGCATAAAGTTCGACGGTTTCAATCACCTTCAACCGAACACCTTAAGCACGACGGTATGACCTCTGAGCATAGTGGGGGTAATGACCCATTAGCACGAGGATAAGACCCTTGGGTATGATATACCACCAAACGCTTAAGGGTGAGGAGAAAGGTGAAGGACTCCTTTACCTTGATTAAATCTTAAGCATCCTCACCCTGGAACTCCAGGCCTCCCCCTCCCTCCAGATCCCACTCCTGCTTCTAAAACATCACGTCATTCTCACCCTAACAGATGAACACCTTCATCTCTCATCATAAAATCGAGGCCCATGCCATTTATTTTTCCAACCCACTACACGCACTTCCCCTAACCTCTAAATCAAAATGCATTTACTGTATTATGTCTACATGTATCATCAAATCTTTTGGGGCCTTGATGTTACAAGACACTGCATTTCCTCTAACTACATATCTTGGAATACGAATTACGTGTTTTAATCTTATCTTTCCAGGTCGTAGTATCCAGGGCTTCCAAACATCTCTCTCTCTCTCTCTCTCTCTCTCTCTCTCTCTCTCTCTCTCTCTCTCTCTCTCTCTCTCTCTCTCTCTCATACAGCGAGTCGCGTTCTCGACTCTTTTCCCTAACCTAACCTAACCTAACCTAACCTAACCTAACCTAACCTAACCTAACCTAACCTAACCTAACCTAACCTAACCTAACCTAACCTAACCTAACCTAACCTAACCTAACCTAACCTAACCCAACCTAACCTAACCTAACCTAACCTAACCTAACCTAACCTAACCTAACCTAACCTAACCTAACCTAACCTAACCTAACCTAACCTAACCTAACCTAACCTAACCTAACCTAACCTAACCTAACCTAACCTAACCTAACCTAACCTAACCTAACCTAACCTAACCTAACCTAACCTAACCTAACCTAACCTAACCTAACCTAACCTAACCTAACCTAACCTAACCTAACCTAACCTAACCTAACCTAACCTAACCTAACCTAACCTAACCTAACCTAACCTAACCTAACCTAACCTAACCTAACCTAACCTAACCTAACCTAACCTAACCTAACCTAACCTAACCTAACCTAACCTAACCTAACCTAACCTAACCTAACCTAACCTAACCTAACCTAACCTAACCTAACCTAACCTAACCTAACCTAACCTAACCTAACCTAACCTAACCTAACCTAACCTAACCTAACCTAACCTAACCTAACCTAACCTAACCTAACCTAACCTAACCTAACCTAACCTAACCTAACCTAACCTAACCTAACCTAACCTAACCTAACCTAACCTAACCTAACCTAACCTAACCTAACCTAACCTAACCTAACCTAACCTAACCTAACCTAACCTAACCTAACCTAACCTAACCTAACCTAACCTAACCTAACCTAACCTAACCTAACCTAACCTAACCTAACCTAACCTAACCTAACCTAACCTAACCTAACCTAACCTAACCTAACCTAACCTAACCTAACCTAACCTAACCTAACCTAACCTAACCTAACCTAACCTAACCTAACCTAACCTAACCTAACCTAACCTAACCTAACCTAACCTAACCTAACCTAACCTAACCTAACCTAACCTAACCTAACCTAACCTAACCTAACCTAACCTAACCTAACCTAACCTAACCTAACCTAACCTAACCTAACCTAACCTAACCTAACCTAACCTAACCTAACCTAACCTAACCTAACCTAACCTAACCTAACCTAACCTAACCTAACCTAACCTAACCTAACCTAACCTAACCTAACCTAACCTAACCTAACCTAACCTAACCTAACCTAACCTAACCTAACCTAACCTAACCTAACCTAACCTAACCTAACCTAACCTAACCTAACCTAACCTAACCTAACCTAACCTAACCTAACCTAACCTAACCTAACCTAACCTAACCTAACCTAACCTAACCTAACCTAACCTAACCTAACCTAACCTAACCTAACCTAACCTAACCTAACCTAACCTAACCTAACCTAACCTAACCTAACCTAACCTAACCTAACCTAACCTAACCTAACCTAACCTAACCTAACCTAACCTAACCTAACCTAACCTAACCTAACCTAACCTAACCTAACCTAACCTAACCTAACCTAACCTAACCTAACCTAACCTAACCTAACCTAACCTAACCTAACCTAACCTAACCTAACCTAACCTAACCTAACCTAACCTAACCTAACCTAACCTAACCTAACCTAACCTAACCTAACCTAACCTAACCTAACCTAACCTAACCTAACCTAACCTAACCTAACCTAACCTAACCTAACCTAACCTAACCTAACCTAACCTAACCTAACCTAACCTAACCTAACCTAACCTAACCTAACCTAACCTAACCTAACCTAACCTAACCTAACCTAACCTAACCTAACCTAACCTAACCTAACCTAACCTAACCTAACCTAACCTAACCTAACCTAACCTAACCTAACCTAACCTAACCTAACCTAACCTAACCTAACCTAACCTAACCTAACCTAACCTAACCTAACCTAACCTAACCTAACCTAACCTAACCTAACCTAACCTAACCTAACCTAACCTAACCTAACCTAACCTAACCTAACCTAACCTAACCTAACCTAACCTAACCTAACCTAACCTAACCTAACCTAACCAACCTAACCTAACCAACCTAACCTAACCAACCTAACCTAACCTAACCTAACCCAACCTAACCTAACCTAACCTAACCTAACCTAACCCAACCTAACCTAACCTAACCTAACCTAACCTAACCTAACCTAACCCAACCTAACCTAACCTAGCTCGGGTTCATTCCCAGTACGAACAATGTCATGACCAAACCCCGACAACGCGACTCAAACGACTGCTCTCTCTCTCTCTCTCTCTCTCTCTCTCTCTCTCTCTCTCTCTCTCTCTCTCTCTCTCTCTCTCTCTCTCTCTCTCTCTCGAGCGTAAAAAGTAAATTTCCTCATCAGCCACGTCTCAACTTTCCCCCTTCCCCTCCTTCCCTCCCCCAAGATGAAGATGAGGATGGTGATGGTGGATATCTGAGGGCAACAGGAAAGCAGAGGAGGAGGGGAAGGAGGAGGAGGAGGAGGAGGTCTCCACCGCCGGCGGCCGGGGGATTAACCTACTCCTCCTCCGTAGATGTTAACACACCGCCTTCCTCTGTGATGTGTCACTCGGATCCTCTCCCTACGGGAGGCGCGCCACACACACAAGCCAGGCCCCCCCCACACACCTGAGGTCCGGCTGGAACGGAGGGTTATGATGCATACGCCCCCGTGGCTCCGGCCCCGGGGGCAAAAAAATGTTACGCGCTTGTTCATCCCCACACCGACGTAACTTCGACCAAGCTTCCGTGACTATCGCAATCATCATCATTGCCAGGTCGCACGTCAAACGACAAGTCTCAGGGCGATGAACGTGTGTATATATATATAAAAATACATGAATAAACTATGCAGTGTATAATAGCGTGTATATCCTGAAGGTCTTACAGCTTTATTGTGATTTAAAGGAAGACTTCATTGTTTTGTTTTTTTCTTATGCTGGGGTGCTCTACATGTGATCCTCCATCTCTTGTGTCACCCTCCCTCCCTCTTCCTCTCCTCCCTCTTTCTCCTTCCTACAAAACCCGTAGCATCCATCCCTCCCTCCCTCCTCCCTCTCAACACATCAACTCGCAACACAATCCTTTCCCAAGCCACTTGGAGGGGAAAAAAAACAAATCCTTCCCACTCTCAAATGGAGCCAATCAAAGTAGCGCGGGTGGGGGGACGGAAGAATGGCGACCAAAACTTCTTCAGCAAACTAGGAGGGCAAAACCTTGAGGAGGAGGAGGAGGAGGGGAGGGGGACGACGTGGGGGAGGAAGAGATGGGAGGCGAAGACGATGGCGATCTGATAACGAAATTAGAGTGGGTAGCGGCGGAGCGGTAGGGGGTGAGGAGGAGGAGGAGGAGGAGGAAGGGGTCATCTGTCTCTTGAGTCCGGGCCCCGGGGAGAGGCTGCACGGGGCGCCGGAGGAGGAGGAGGAGGACGGCAAAACGAGACGGGCGTGGTACGGGAAGCAGGAGACGGGTGGAGGGGAGTGGTGTGCGTCAGGAAGGGTAACAGACGGGGTGAGGCGTGAATAAAATGGGAGGGGAGACGGGGTTAGAAGATGGAGAGACGGCACGGTGAAATATGGGGAAAGAAAGGAATGGAAATAAGAGTGAATAAACACAGCGGTAAGAAGGGGAAGGAGAGCAGAACGGCAGAGCAAAAAGAGCGAACGAGGAGGAGGAGAAGGAAAGCCCGACAAGGAGAGGCGGTGGAACGGAAGAAAAAAACATAATAGCAAGAAGTTATGGAATGGAAAGAGGGCGAGGGCTAATGAGAGGAGGGAGAGACTTGAGAAGAGTTGGAGGAGAGGCTGCGAGATGTTTGGGGAGGCCATGACCAGGGTGGGTCCCCGAGTGCGAGAGGAAACAGCGACATAGAGGCGTGAGGGAAGTGCGGACGCTGCATGACACACACACACACACACACACACACACACACACACACACACACACACACCACACACACACACACCAATGGATACACAGACATACATGCATACGAATGAGGAGAAGATGAGAGGAGTATTTCGCCGAGTAACGATACTGAAAGACAAGAAACACCTGAGTTGTGAGAGAAATAGAAAAAAAAGAGAAAGAGGCAGAGAGATGATTAAAAAAGAAAGGGGGGGGGGGGATTTAGAAAGGGAAGTGGTACGCAGGTGAGGCTCGGGTACACAGAGAAACAGTAATAATGACGAGGTGGGTGAGAGAGGTGGGTGTATGTATGAATAAGGTGGATGACACGGAAGGAATATGGTGAGATAACTGGAAACAAAAGAGGAAAGGTTCAGAGGCCCCCGTTGGGCAAAGTCTATGCCATCAGACTGTAACTTCTATGTATTCCTATACCAAGGTAAGGATAGAGCAGTTAGAGGAGGCTCTCTACCTACCTACCTACCTACCTACCATCCGGCGGCAACAGCCGGCAGGAAAAGTTCTGGAGGAAAAAGCAACCTACGCACCGGCAAAGTAAGCCTGCATGGAATTTAACAGGATAGAACGTCAGGGAAATCCTACCATAAAATTATACTCCACTATCCTATCCTCTGCAGTAGATAGCTTCATGAAAAATTCGTCTAGCTTGTTCCTCTCTCTCTTTTTTTTTTTTTTTGGAAGAATTTCATTGTCTTTGCTCGACCATCGTTTTGACGGAGACTCATTCCAGCGTTCAGCGCAAAGAGACGCGCACCGCGTCAGCATCGCCTCTTTTACCTTTAAGGTGTAAGTTCCATTGGTCCTAGTAAGAGATCGTTCGTCCCTGAACACCGACGGCCTCGGGCTAAGAAGAGGACATTGAATCAGCGGCAGATGAACGCTTCCTAGATTCCAGTTCGAGGAGTAACCTCGCGGAGGGATGCCTGCCCGACTGGAAAGCTAACTGTTGGCTGGATTGGATGGGTAATTAACAGCAGCACGAATAACACTGGATAATCAGACGACTGAGAAGCACAACTGACAACTTCATGGCAAGGATGCAGCAGGGCTGAGGCGCATGGCTGGGCGCTGAGCGCCTGGAAAGCCATGCAACTGCTGAACTGGAAAACTGGAGCGGGTGGCAGAAAGGGAAGAAGCTCAGCTCGGAGCTAGGCGAGAGCTGGAAAACCGGAGAGGATGAGAGAAAGGCTGGAGACTAGGCGACGATGACTGGAAGACTGGAGAGACTGGTGGGTGGGTGGCGGCTGGAAAACTGAAGTGCATGGCAGCAAGACTGCAGCGCAGTTGTAAGGTGGGTAGCGACTGGAAGAACTAGAGCGGACGGGAGAAAGACTGGAGCCCAGGGTGTGAGGTGGGTGGCGACTGGAAGAACTGGAGCGGACGGGAGAAAGATTGGAGCCCGAGGTGTAAGGTGGGTAGGGGCTGGAAGTACTGGAGCGGGCAGGAGAAAGACTGGAGCCCAGGGTGTGAGGTGGGTGGTGGCTGGAAGAACTGGGGCGGGTGGGAGAAAGACTGGAACCCAGGGCGTGAGGTGGGTAGCGGCTGGAAAACTAGAGCGGGTGGGAGAAAGACTGGAGCCCAGGGCGTGAGGTGGGTAGCGGCTGGAAAAGTAGAGCGGGTGGGAGAAAGACTGGAGCCCAGGGCGTGAGGTGAATAGCGGCTGGAAAACTAGAGCGGATGGAAGAAAGACTGGAGCCCAGGGTGTGAGGTGGGTGTCGGCTGGAACTCCAGCGATGAATGTGGCCGTCCAGCGGCCACTTTACAATTACGTTGTGCAACTGAGCGCCATCGGTCCGTCACTGTCCGAAAGAAATTCATTTTCCAGGAATATTACGGTCAACAAGTTCATCCCGGCGTCCGCTCCAGCTTACAAAATAGACTAAAACATAAAGAAAAAAAGTATTCGCGCGTCTGGAAATGTGTGTGGACCAACGCCTGGAAATACCTTCTTCACGCTCGAAAATTGTCCAGTCGCGCTTAACACCTGGAATACGACGGTACGACCCTTGAGGACGATGATACGGTCCTTATGCAGATATAGCCCTGGTCCTGGACCTGTCCCTTATGGGTGTGGACAATGGTCATGCCATCGTACCCAAGGGTCGTTGCGTCCTGCTCGAGAGCTTAAGAATTACTGGAGGCAATTCTTCTCACCGGACGAGAATGATAAAAACATACGACTCTACACGTCTTAGAGACATCCATGACATAGTCTTGTCCTCTCTCTTTCAATGATGAGAGAAGACAATAATGAGGTAACTATAATCGTAAGAAGATAAGATGCATCGTAAAGCGAATATCTTTACACTCAAAACACACTACCTTCTGTAAACGAATGAGATAAACAGGAGGGCATCTTCCAAGTAACCATGACGCCACCTACGTAAACCACTGCCGCGTGTTTAGCGATAAATATTTGAGAGTATTTACCCCTGCGTAAACCAGCCAGGTTAGAGGAGGCCTAAAGGGTGCGGTTCCCTGGTTCATGAACAAGCTTTACAGGGGAGAGAGAGAGAGAGAGAGAAAGAGAGAGAGAGAGAGAGACGGCACATCCTGCCCTCACACCAACCCTGGCTCAGTGTATGCTAGATGAACCTCATCAGACACCATACTGCAAAGAAAAAGATACGACGAACACTAATGTTTCTGGAGGTTGTAGAGCGTTGGAAAATATCTTCAACGAAAGACAAACCACGACATTAGCGGAGACACTCAGATACCTATGCCCACGTGCACGTACAGCTAGCTACCATGGGAAATCTAAATCTTCAATTCTAATAATGTATTTACGACTCACAGAACAATTCTCGATATTATACTTTCTTTATTTTGCCATATTAAAGAAGACCTTTGCTTGACTCAGACTCGCGCAATGATCCAGGAAATGTCAGGATAACATACACAGGACGATGGCTGAAAGTGTATCTAAAGGTGAGGAGGACGGAGCGCAATGAAAGCTGGTCTCTGTAGTAATATCACGTCCCCAGGTAATGTACTGCAGGACACTGGATTCCACTACCTTTCCTCACCTCGTATAGTCCTACTAATTACGAACGTGTAATCACGGAGAGCGAAACAAATGGCGTCAGACACGAGTGAAAAGAGTTCTTTACGAAGATTTAAGAAAAAAACCAAAGTGGGGGGAAGCCTTCGATCTATGCTTGCACTGGAAGGACGAAGGAGATGGAAAACACGACAGCTACATGTGTATAAATCCCGGAAGCCGTGACAACGTTGAGACAGAACAGTCCTTTGAACTTATGAAAAAAAAAAAAAAAAAAGGAGAAAAGAGTTCAGAACAAGAGGTCATAATTGGAGGCTGGGTAAGATATATGTACGCGGCGGGGCGGGGGGGAGACGTGAGGAAGCATTCCCTGCAAGATTCGAGTTGTGGCAGCCGTGGTATAACCTGAGCCTGGCGTGGGTCAAGAGGAGGAAGTCCTTCCAAGCTCCAGTGGAAAACTCAAAGTGTATGTAGGAAAAAAAAATGATAAGGATAAGAGGTATGGCCCCCCCGAGGGGATGAAGCTCCTTCCCTTCACGTACAAACTGGTGTTGACACACCTGGCTCAGGCTGGTGTGTGTGTGTGTGTGTGTGTGTGTGTGTGTGTGTGTGTGTGTGTGTGTGTGTGTGTGTCTACAAGGGAGTAAAGACAAGACACATAAATACCAGGTTAAGAGTCGGGGGCAACACGAGTGTAAACCCTCTCACTGTAACATACAAAACAAATAATGATAATTCTCTCTCTCTCTCTCTCTCTCTCTCTCTCTCTCTCTCTCTCTCTCTCTCTCTCTCTCTCTCTCTCTCTCTCTCGTAGATATAGCCACAATCGTCGTGAAGAGCACGACCCGACTTCGTTCTCCCGACAGGCATTGAATCCTTTTGTTCTCCCTCTCTCAAACCTACTGACAGAAAACAGATATATATAAACAGGACTACCAAATGACGACTCTTTCAAGAGAATGAAGGAGGAGGAGGAGGAGGAGGAGTAGGAGGAGGAGGAGGAGGAGGAGGAGGAGGAGGAGGAGGAGCAGACGACTGGGGAGAGCATGGAGCCCGACAGACGGCCAACATTGACCGCAGCAGTTGTGAGAATTCCTGTCGCCTCCTGGAGAGGGAGGGTCCTTCTTCCCCGTCCTCCACCCTTGGTACCACATGAATCTGGCCACCTCGGCCGGCAGGCGGTGAGGGAAGTTACGACACCCAGGGAGACGAGGGGGGGAAAGGTAGAGGAGGAGGAGGAGGAGAAGGAGGAGGAGTGAGGGGGGTTAGTCATCGTTCACTGGTTATGCATGAGGTTCCTTGGTCGCAGTGACGACCCTTCAGCAGGGAACGAGACCCTTAAGACAGCACGAAACAATACCCTTGGGTTGTCCTTGCTCACGGGTGTGCGACAGGAATTCGGCTACTGAACACACACACACACACACACACACACACACACACGTAGACAGATAGGCAGACAGGAACACATACACCCACACACACACATATAACACACACACATATAGACAGACACACACAAAGACATACACACACAGTAAACTGGGATATAAAAAAAGACGACCAGAGAGAGAGAGAGAGAGAGACCTTGAGAAGAATATTGTCGACACGAGTAAACGATCAGATAAAGCGGCGCTAATCAGGCTAAGGGATTTTCCCCATTCGCGGTATCAGAAGACGACTCAATGTCTCCTTAGAAACCCAAGAGGCGAGGAGATAGATAGGCAGGTGGGTGGAAACGACGCATGCGAGTCCTTTTTTTGAGGAACGATACGCTCTGGTAACTTACACAAAACGGGGAGCGTGAGATAGGCAGAAAACGATAAGCAACGCCAAGTTGGATAAGGGGACGAAGGTATTGCGTTACCAGGTAAGAGGAGGAGGAGGATGGACTCCCTGCCGAGGGATCATGTCAAAGATATCGGGAGTGGGTGAGCGGGAGAATGAAGATTCAAGATAAGCCGAAGCTTACCATAGTTGACGCCATTATCCCCCTGGTGCGCTGGCCTCGCCTTAGAGGAGTGGATGTTGATTGAGATGTTAGACGTTTCCATCTGATCATTACAGGTTATCTAAGCGTCCAATGGAGCCTCTATCAACGACAGTTTGATGCAGGTAGTACACGTGAATCTGTCGAGGCACTGCCATGATCTGTGGCAGAGCTGTTCATCTCCTTCCATCCACTTCCTTTGTGTGTGTGTGTGTGTGTGTGTGTGTGTGTGTGTGTGTGTAGGTGGGTGCACTGGCGCCTTGCAGAGAGCGAAGCCAGCGATCAGTTTTCGTCGTGGTTTCTTCACCTCTCGAAATTTCCTCGAGGCTTTTGGAATAAACAGGGAGACCATCCACATGAGCGTCGATAGCAGGCAGCCACAAAGGGTCGGATCTTATCCTCAAGGGATTACAATCGTCTACATTGTTGTCCTCATGCTTCCCGGCCCTGTTCAAACTGGGTTCGCAACACTCAAAGTTCGTAGTGAGATTCCTCGAAGACGGCAACCATGTCAATGAAGAGGGAGTGAAAACACCTGAGGCGGTGTACCCAGCGTACTATATTCATCAAGGTCCACGGTGAAGGGCCGTTAGAGTTAGAGAGAGAGAGAGAGAGAGAGAGAGAGAGAGAGAGAGAGAGAGAGAGAGAGAGAGAGAGAGAGAGAGAGAGAGAGACGAGACCTCGCACCATAAGTACACCGGCGCGAGCATCTAGAAGCCAGGAGTCGACCGCGAGACACAAGAGCGAGCCGCCGAGAACGAGGGTAAGGTCTCCCCAAGACGTAAGGATGTGGGGTGGGTCAGACGAACCTGCGCCCGAACCCAGGACGCTGTGTGATGAAGCCCCTAACGTTGTGGAGTTCTGGCCTGGGGGTTGGGTTAGTGGAGTAGCTTCGTGTCCTCAAGTCTGACTGACCCAATGTACGTAATTGCGGCTGTGATGGTGAGCACCATTAGCAGCAGGCCCTGAAGAGCAGACGGACGTCATTCATTGAAGACTGACCCAATGTACGTAATTGCGGCTGTGATGGTGAGCACCATTAGCAGCAGGCCCGGAAGAGCAGACGGAGTTCATTCATTGAAGGTAACTCCACAGACGGGATCAGGAAAGGTGGTACTGTGAACACAGGTAGTGAGAAGGTAGACAGCTACCCATCCTCGCGTCATGGGAGATCGCAGGAGGAGGAGAGGTGCAGTGGGTTAAGGGGAAGGCAATCTGGATCTTACTATGCAAGATATTGAAGAATAGCACCTATGCATTTTTAGCACAGAGATCACCACTTCTTCTTCCTCATGTTAAATCCACTCTCCTGATCGTCCACTGACACTCGTCGCAAATTCTGTCCTCACTTCTGTCTTCATACTCTCTCTCTCTCTCTCTCTCTCTCTCTCTCTCTCTCTCTCTCTCTCTCTCTCTCTCTCTCTCCGAGCCATACAAATCACACGGGGGAACACGCAATCATCAGGCACACGTGTGACTCCCAAGTCCTCACGTCCTTAAGAATTTCTTTCCTAAATCCTCTCCCGGCAATCACGCTTTTGATCCTGAAGGAGGAAGACCCTATTTACCCTTTCTCTTTATACTTTAATCCAGGCGGAGCGAGGCGGGGAAAACAGCAGGTGAAGTCGTGCCGGCGTGGCGCTCCATGAGAGAGAGAGAGAGAGAGAGAGAGAGAGAGAGAGAGAGAGAGAGAGAGAGAGAGAGAGAGAGAGAGAGAGAGGGAGGATGAAGAAGACGTTTAAGGAAACTGGGCAATTTTCCACAGGGAATCACCTGCTCCTCCGCGCTCTGGGGTCCTTGCTATTCAATATCCCGGGATAATATGACGATGGGAGAAACACTGGGATATTTACCTCCTGCACCCGCGCTGCCAAACAACGCCTCCCAGCATGCATCTCCTCACAGGATGGGTGTGTAAACCACCCCCTCCGCTCCCATGGCTGGTCGGTGGTGGGCTGAAGGAACCAAAGGGAGGGAGGGAACACACTCGGCCGTCATCCGACCCACTGTCTCTACCTGTGGTGTCGTCGGATCACACAGCCCGTCGTGGTCCATCGGCCGGGACATGATGTCTTAAAACACCGAGCGACCAGCGTTGATAAGAGCTGGTCATATCGCCAAGCATAGCAGGGATGGCTGAGATGACTGTACTGACTTCGTAGCGATGGGGTGACACAGTGCGCCAGCAGTGTCCCTGCCTCATGATACTGAGGTCTCTTTGACATCCTCTTGACCTCGAGGTTAAAGATCCTTGAGGTGACGGTACGATCCTTGAAGCAGACGGTACGATTTCTTGAGCCAGACGGTACGATCCTTGAGCCAGACGGTACGATCCTTGAGCACGATGGTGCGATCCTTGAGCACGATGGTGCGATCCTTCAAGCAGACTGTGCGATCCTTGAAGCAGACGGTACGATCCTTGAAGCAGACGGTACGATCCTTGAAGCAGACGGTACGATCCTTGAAGCAGACGGTACGATCCTTGAAGCAGACGGTACGATCCTTGAGCACGATGGTGCGATCCTTGAAGCAGACTGTGCGATCCTTGAAGCAGACGGTACGATCCTTGAAGCAGACGGTACGATCCTTGAAGCAGACGGTACGATCCTTGAGCCAGACGGTACGATCCTTGAGCACGATGGTGCGATCCTTGAGCACGACGGTGCGATCCTTGAAGCAGACTGTGCGATCCTTGAAGCAGACGGTACGATCCTTGAAGCAGACGGTACGATCCTTGAGCCAGACGGTGCGACCCTAAGGTGTGATGGCCTGACCTTTGACCTGACGACGGTTGAGGGTAAAGACCAAAGACCCAAGACGCTATACCGTCGTGTTCAAGGGGTCGTACAGTCAGTCGTCTTGGAGGGGTCAAGCAGCAGTAGCGGCGGGCCACGTCCGTCCCCACCTCTTTCCACCTCTGTGTATGACGCAACAACAACAACAACAACAACAACATGGTTGCGCTGTATTTCTAACTTCGGAATCAAAGAGAGAAAAAAACGGCACATATTTTTGAAAGAGTACTTACGTGATGCAAATAAAAAATATATATATATATACATAAAAAAAATATCGCTCAAAAATTCTATCTACCGCCAAAAGAGCAACTAAAAACCTGTACTTCTGCTATCATAAAATATCAAAATGAATACATATATACGTGTGTGTGTGTGTGTGTGTGTGTGTGTTTTATCAACCAGTCAAAGTGAGGAAACTGATCCTTCTTCAAGTACACCAACACTCGCGTCTTCGAGTGGCGTCTCCCTCATCCAGCCTCCCAGCATCAGGCAAGAGAGGGAGGGTCGATACACCTCATTTACGACCGAGCTGGAACTCCACCACCACCACCACAACTCTCCTTCCTTCCCTTCAGCATCTCCCGTAATGGGATCAGACGACAGCTTGTTAAGGTACTGATCCCAGCGCGGGTGATGGGTAGTAGACTGGGGTGTAATTACCTGTTGGTGCTGTGAGAGGGGAGGGGGAGTTTTACATGTCGTGGGGACACCCCAATCTCTTGAACATTCTTCTTTGCTAAATGAGACAGCTCGGGCGACTGAATACCCTCATTAACGCTATATATATATATATATATATATATATATATATATATATATATATATATATATATATATATATATATATATATATTCCTATGAGTCCACGGGGAAAATGAGACACGTAGTTCCCAAGTGCACTTTCGCGTAATAATCACATTATCAGGGGAGATATTAAACAGCATCCAAGTGTTATCCAATATCTCTTTCCAAGATCTCACAACACCCTTCCTCTACGGTCACTGCCTCGGGCCAGAGAGAGAGAGACAGAGACAGAGAGAGAGACAGAGAGAGAGAGAGAGAGAGAGAGAGAGAGAGAGAGAGAGAGAGAGAGAGAGAGAGAGAGGTGTACTGATGCTGCACCAATCAGTGACTCCAAGACAACAATCAGACCCCAGTCAGTGACTAAGAGACCCACAACCAGACCCCAATCAGTGACTAAGAGACCATAATCAGACCCCAATCAGTGACTAAGAGAACCACAACCAGACCCCAATCAGCGACTAAGAGAACCACAACCAGACCCCAATCAGCGACTAAGAGACCATAATCAGACCCCAATCAGTGACTAAGAGAACCACAACCAGACCCCAATCAGTGACTAAGAGAACCACAACCAGACCCCAATCAGTGACTAAGAGAACCACAACCAGACCCCAATCAGTGACTAAGAGAACCACAACCAGACCCCAATCAGTGACTTAGCGATTAGAACCAGAAACCAATCAGTGACTGGGAAATCCGAACCAGAAGCGAATAAGTCGCTCGGAAACGAGAGTCTGAAACCAATCAGTGGCTCAGGGAACAGAGCCAGATACCAATCAAGAGTCTTGGGCACCAAAAACCCTACGAGTACATTACATAGGCACGGTGGTCAGAAGGGGAATCCGGATTTCAAACTCACTTCAAAATCAAAATTCTACAAACGTACAGTTGTTTCCAGGGGCTGAAAAATAAACGAACAGGCATATAAATCAATCAATAAATAAACAAATATAAAGCCCTAAACATAAATAAGTTCCGGATATATGAGAACAATAAATATGAAAGAACTGTAGGAGGGGGGGGCGGGGCGGCTAAATTGCTAGGCATCACTCATTCCATAAATGAAAGAAGGTAACTTCATTCTTGGCTTCATTGCCATACCATTCCACCTCTAGTGCTGAGGTAACTCATGCTGCCTAACAACTGGTGGCTGGTAACTCGGGTATGAACCACTGGAGTCAAACTTTCCGATGAACTTCTAGGCCCGTCTGCAAAATGACATCATCAACTCCCAGGATGTCTGTGTGTCCTGTTCCGGCTACAAGAGCATCGGCCTTGGCACAGGCGATTTTGTGTGGAAGGGGAGAGGGAGGAGGGGGATTATCGTTTCAGTTCTGGGATGAATGTGAGTTCTTCCTGAACAGGAGGAGGAGGAGGAGGAGGAGGAGGAGATTCTCGTTTCAGTTCTGGGATGAATGTGAGTTCTTCCTGAACAGGAGGAGGAGGAGGAGGAGGAGGAGATTCTCGTTTCAGTTCTGGGATGAATGTGAGTTCTTCCTGAACGGGGGGAGGGGGGGGGGAGGAGATTCTCGTTTCAGTTCTGGGATGAATGTGAGTTCTTCCTGAACAGGAGGAGGAGGAGGAGGAGGAGGAGGAGGAGGAGGAGGAGGAGGAGGAGATTCCCGTTTCAGTTCTGAGATGAATGTGAGTTCTTCCTGAACAGGGGGAGGAGGAGGAGGAGGAGGAGAAGGAGGAGATTCCCGTTTCAGTTCTGAGATGAATGTGAGTTCTTCCTGAACAGGAGGAGGAGGAGGAGGAGGAGGAGGAGGAGGAGGAGATTCTCGTTTCAGTTCTGGGATGAATGTGAGTTCTTCCTGAACAGGTGGAGGGGGGATTCTCGTTTCAGTTCTGGGATGAATGTGAGTTCTTCCTGAACAGGGGGAGGAGGAGGAGGAGGAGGAGATTCTCGTTTCAGTTCTGGGATGAATGTGAGCTCTTCCTGAACAGGGGGGGGGGGGGGATTCTCGTTTCAGTTCTGGGATGAATGTGAGTTCTTCCTGAACAATCTCACGGGATGATGTTTACCTAGGGAACCGTATTTCACTGGAGTCTTTGCACAAGCTCTTGGGAAAAGTTCGTAATACAGCAGCGTATGTTTTTAAGTAAGCCAGATTTAAAAACACGAGTTACGTCTACACTTTTCTTTTTTTTTTAAGCCTTTAAATTCTGGGGTAAAGGGAAGGACGTAACATAATTTGTAAGTAATATGGGAGAGAGAGAGAGAGAGAGAGAGAGAGAGAGAGAGAGAGAGAGAGAGAGAGAGAGAGAGAGAGAGAGAGAGAGAGAGAATTTTGTCAGTACTTGTGTTTCCAAAGCCGTGTGTGTGTGTGTGTGTGTGTGTGTGTGTGTGTGTGTGTGTGTTGTGTGTGTGTGTTGCTGTGGTCCATGTGGGAAGTGAGAATTTCCTTCAAGCCAAACATGAACAGGAGGGGAGGAGAGAATATCCTACCGGTATGTGGAAGGAGGAGGAGGAGGCGGGAAAACCTAAGATAAGGACAGATTATTCGTGAGATCCTAAGATGATGAAGACAGTTAATTCGTGAGATCGTAAGAAGATGGGGACAGTTAATTCGTGAATTAAAACGTGTGGGGAAATTTCGGAAGTGAAAAGAAGTTGGGAAATAACGTGAGTTAAAGCGAGGAAATTTATTCGTGGGTTAAAATTTTAGAAACGTGTAAAAACGGAAGTTGTGATACGGTTGTAGTAAAGCGCCAGAGTTGTAGTATACGGTTGTAGTAAAGCGCCAGAGTTGTAGTATACGGTTGTAGTAAAGCGCCAGAGTTGTAGTATACGGTTGTAGTAAAGCGAGAAATTGTTATAGGTTGTTTGTAAAGCGAGAGTTGTGTATACGGTTGTATAAAAAGGGATTTGTTACGGTTGTAGTAAAGGCCCGGGTTTTAGTAAAAGGGGGTAGAGATTTTAGTTACGGTTGTAGTAAAAAACGCCCGAGTTGTAGAAAGGGAAGGTAGATAGGTTGTATAAAGCGCCAGAGTGTAGTATACGGCCCCCGATGGATGACCTTCAGGGAACTTTATTAAACACTGTCTCGACCTCCACCCGCTGGCCAGCCGTCCTTACCCACGCCAAGTGGCCGTCACCCACGTCCAGTGAGAGGCGGGCGTCCATCACCCACGCCAAAGCAGAGAGTCCCCCCCCCCTTTTAAGGCCGTAATTTAGCTCCATGTGTTCTAAGTTATCCACTAACGCTCGTCATTGTGAGATAAGGCAAGAGAAGTCGCTCCGACTGGGGTTAAAAATACGAACACGTACCAGTACCCCCATATTCACGTACCAGTACACCCATATACACGTACTTGTACCCCCATATACACGTGCTAGTACCCCCATATTCACGTACCAGTACCCCCATACTCACGTACCAGTACCCCCATATTCACGTACCAGTACCCCCATGTTCACGTACCAGTACCCCCATATTCAAGTACTAGTACAACATATTCACGTACCAGTACCCCATATTCACGTCCTAGTACACCATATTCACGTACCAGTAGACCAAATTCACGTACCAGTACCCCCATATTCACGTACTGGTACCCCCATATTCACGTCCTAGTACACAATTATGCACGTACCAGTACACCATATTCAAGTCCTAGTACACCATATTCACGTACTAGTAATAAAGCAACAGTACACCCGGTCACATAACAGTACACCATAATCACATACCAGTACATCATATCCTCGAACCAATACCCTATACCCACGTAACATAACCCCATATCCACGTACCAATACCCCATATCCACAAGTCCCACTTCACCATATTCACGTCACTATACGTCACATTCACGTAACAGCACCCCACACCCACCTAACAGCACCCCACACCCACCTAACAGCACCCCACACCCACGTAACAGCACCCCACACCCACGTAACAGCACCCCACACCCACGTAACAGCATCCCACACCCACGTAACAGCACCCCACACCCACGTAACAGCACCCCACACCCACGTAACAGCACCCCACACCCACGTAACAGTACACAATAATGAACTATTCAACGCCTTTTTCCTCTTGTACGTACGCACATCCACTAACCCCAACCCCCCTTACAACAACAACAAGAACAACAACAACAACAGGGGACCCCGTCATAAACAGCTGCTCTGGGTTGGCAGATCCTCACAGCGATTTACAGCAGTTTGCTGTACTTTAGCCGAGTCGCCCGGGATTAACATGGGCTGTGTAACTCCCTCCCTCGCAATCCCTCACAGTCCCCCTCTCCCGGAGGCATGGGAAAGATGGTGGGGCGTGGGTGCCGGAAGAGCCGGTCGGTCGGAAATACAGTAAGGGGGGGGGATGGGAAGGGTACATAAGACATAGGGAAGGAATGGAAGGCGAAGAGATGGAATGGAGTAAAGGCGGTGGCGGAAGAAAGGGGAGAAGAACGGAGAGGTATGGAAGAGGAAGAAGGGAGGGAAGCGATGCGAGACAGGAACAGTATATCAGAGTCAGGCTGGGTGTGTGTGTGTGTGTGTGTGTGTGTGTGTGTGTGTGTCTTACTCTCCCTCCCATTTGTCTAAGACGAGTGATTCATTCTCCATCAACGGAGGAGTCTACCACACAGGCTTATCTACCTACCTACCTACCCTACCTACCACACACCCTCGTCCCTTCCTGGCTCGACCATCTACCACACCCGGGGATGTCGAGGCCAACCTCCGCCATCTATCGACCTCGTCTATAGAGCCAGACACCGTCCGAATTTCTCACCTGCATACAAGTCGCTTTCAGCAGTTCTTTTCATCTCTAATCCCCCTCCTCACACAGCTCCGTCTCCAGCCTACGATCTACAATCTTGCTTCTCTGATATCTCGGGCTGTTGAGGGCCGCGTCCCGATAGGTCTACGGACACTACCAAAAAAAAAAAAGAAAACGCGGTGGATCACCAATGCCTTAGCTGGTTTCTCCCAGAGATGCCACCCTCAAGAGAACGATTCGTGATGTTCTCTAACATCTACACTCACTTGACTCAAAGGGGACATTTGGCCCCGCATGTGGTACGGAGGCGTGGTCAGCCACTGCGCTCACCGGCACCCCACCTCGGGAATTTACGGGTATGTTTTACGAAGTCTTCCACACCAGTTGTACCAGCAGGGATGCCATCGTGTGGTGGGATTTTCCAAAGCTGCAGGCGATACAGTTCTCAACGCGTGCGTTCTAGGATACAGTCTCAACCTTAGTGCTCGATAGGACGGGCAGGTGTACCGGTCCACCTCTCCTGCCCTCGCAGACGGGCAGGTGTACCGGTCCATCTTCCAAGTCACGCATACAGGTAGGTGAACCGGTCCACTCTCCCCGGTCCCGCAAACGGGTAGGTGTACCGGTCCACTTCCAACGTCCCGTAGACAGTCAGGCGAACCGGTCCACCTCCCAAGTCACGCATACAAGGTCTAACTCCCCTGTCCCGCAAAGAGGCAGGTGAACCGGTCCATCTCCCAAGTCACGCATACAAGGTCCAACTCCCCTGTCCCGCAGAGAGGCAGGTGAACCGGTTCACTTCCTCCGTCCCAGGCTCCCCCCGGGCAGGTCTCTCCAACTTAACATCATCAACATAATCTAAGCTAAACTTATAAAAGGATCCCAGCCCGAAATCTCCGACCAGGGTGGGTGGGTGGGTTCGGCCGAGGGAGGGAAGGAGGTGTGTGTGGGGTGGGTGTTCTTCTTGCAAGCATTTTCCTTGCTTAAATATGCCTGCGCTCAGCTAACGAGGCCCGGGGCTCCTCTGTCGCCTGTGTACTGCTCCCTTTTTAAGCACACTTAGCCCGCTGTGCCTCCTGATGCGTGCAGGTAATGGAGCGAGCACTCTCCCACGGCTTACACACTCTCTCTCTCTCTCTCTCTCTCTCTCTCTCTCTCTCTCTCTCTCTCTCTCTCTCTCTCTCCTACTGCGTGCGCGGCGCCTTCTTGATTTACGGGGTGGTGGTATGGAGGAACTCCTCCCTACCACCTACCACAACGCTTGCCATAGCAATGGGGGGGGGACGATTCGACGAGTGGAGATTGGAGGATCCTGCCAACCACGACTGTCATCGGCTAACACACACACACACACACAAGCATCCTGCTAAGTCCATGAACACTACCTCTTGACTCCATCTTCCCCACACACTCCATGACCACTACCTACCTCCATCCATGGACCGTGCATCTCCCACAACACCCCCACCCCACTCCTCCCTGCAGTTCATGACCTGTACCACCTGACCCAACCCCCACCCTCCAAACGTCCTCACATAAACCCATCTTTGCAGGCTCCTCCTACAAATCTAGCGACTTCCCTCGACTTTCCCCCCCTCCACCATCATCCTCAGTAGCCCCTCCTCACCAAAAACAACCAACCCACCCTCCCTCCCTCTCCTCAGTAGCTCCTCCCAACCAACCCACCCTCCCTCTCTCTCCTCAGTAGCTCCTCCCAACCAACCCACCCTCCCTCTCTCTCCTCAGTAGCTCCTCCCAACCAACCCACCCTCCCTCCCTCTCCTCAGTAGCTCCTCCCAACCAACCCACCCTCCCTCTCTCTCCTCAGTAGCTCCTCCCAACCAACCCACCCTCCCTCTCTCACCTCCACTCTGGCCGTCACTCCACAGAACCACTTCACCACCACTTCGCTCACCCCATCCATCCGTCCAAGCCTCCCCATTACGTCCACTACACCATTACACACTTTCGCCTCTCACCCCTTGCGAACAGAATCATTATCCCTCGCCTCTGCAATCCACCAGATCACTAGGATATCTTTTTTTTCTAAACTCTTCCTACGAACGTAAATCCGAGGTAATAATTATCATTCTCGACCCAGGATTTGTTAAAATCCTCTCTATTTGTAATCCCCGACGGGCCCGGTTCTCGCCGGACAGTAATGGAGGGCATTAATCTCCCTTCCATTATTTGGTTGGGCATCAGAGCGGCACGGGGGGGGCCAGGCAGGGGTTCAACAGGGTGGCTATGCAGGGTCGACAAGGTGGCGAGGTAGGAGTCAACAGGATGGCAGCCAGGAGTCAACAGGGAGGCCAGACAGGGGTCAACAGGGTGGCCAGCCAGGGGTCAACAGGGTGGCCAGCCAGGAGTCAACAGGGAGGCCAGACAGGGGTCAACAAGGGAGGCCAGACAGGGGTCAACCGGGTGGCCAGCCAGGGGTCAACAGGGTGGCCAGCCAGGGGTCAACAGGGTGGCCAGCCAGGGGTCAACAGGGTGGCCAGCCAGGAGTCAACAGGGAGGCCAGACAGGGGTCAACAGGATGGCCAGCCAGGGGTCAGCAGGGAGGCCAGCCAGGGGTCAACAGGGTGGCCAGCCAGGAGTCAACAGGGAGGCCAGACAGGGGTCAACAGGGAGGCCAGCCAGGGGTCAACAGGGTGGCCAGCCAGGGGTCAACAGGGAGGCCAGGCAGGGATCAACAGGGTGGCCATGCAGGGGTCAACAGGGTGGCCAGGCAGGGGTCAACAGGGTGGCCATGCAGGGGTCAACAGGGTGGCCAGGCAGGGGTCAACAGAGTTACCAGGCAGGGGTCAATAGGGTGACCAGGCAGGGGTTAACAGGGTGGCCAGGCAGGGATCAACTGGGAGGCCAGGCAGGGGTTAACAGGGTGGCCAGGCAGGGGTCAACATGGTGGTTCAGAAGAGGTCAACACAGAGACCAGGTAGGGTCAACAGTAATTAAGACCAGGTAGGGGTCAGCACTACACATCCTCACCATCATGGGAAAACTGGGGGGAAAAGAGAGAGAGAGAGAGAGAGAGAGAGAGAGAGAGAGAGAGAGAGAGAGAGAGAGAGAGAGAGAGAGAGAGAGAGAGAGAGAGAGAGAGAGAGAGTCGTGTTTCACCATAAAAAAAAGAATGACGTCAGTCAAAGCTCCCGGCATCAGGCTACCCCCCCCCCCTCAAAAAAGAGAGAAATACACGTTCAAAAAAAAAAGAGACAAAAAGAAAAAAAGAACATATCCAACAAACGTATGAACCTCATTATCGTGAAGGTGTACGCGTCGCCAGGTGAACATTTCCCTGGCGGGAGAAGTGAGTGGCAGATCTGCCCGGGCAAAATGAAGTGGGTGAGTGTTGGGGCCTTTTTCTGGGTCGTTTAAAAAAAGAAAAGAAAAAAAAAAAACCCTTGTACACCACCACCCTACCACCCACTGGGATATATGCCTCTCAGTCATTGCAAATATGAATATGTACATGTGTATATGTGTTGGAAAGGATCATAATTTTGCGCGTGATCAAGACATTCCTATGAGTCCACGGGGGGGAAAATGAAACACGATAAGTTCCCAAGTGCACTTTCGTGTAATAATCACATCATCAAGGGGAGAACACTAGAGTTTATGATACGCTCGTTGTCTGTCTTGGACAATCGCATGTTTATGAAATGGCGTCCTAGCTGCGTCTCTTCGTTGTATAGTTGTATATCAACTGACTGTTATATTTCTCCCCCCCCTCCACCAACCCCTTTCTCCATGACCCCCGCGTCTTCTTCTTCTTCTTCTTCTTCTTCTTCTTCTTCTTCTTCTTTTTCTTCTTCTTCTTCCAGCTCCATTCCCTCGTCTAAGATGGAAGACACTCCTCTTCTTACCACCACCTCCTCCTCCTCCTCCTCCTCCTCCTCCATGAAGACACTCGCTCCTAAAATTCAAAATTGTGTGGCAAAGACGCACATCAAATACAGCGGATCTGAGACTCCAAAAGAAAATGGTCTTCGGGGATTAATACATCGGATATGAGACTACGAAAAGGGATCATCGGGGATTAACACAGCGGATCTGAGACTACGGAAAAATGGGATGAACGGGAAATGATACGCAGGAGATTTCTATGCTACGAGAGAGAGAGAGAGAGAGAGAGAGAGAGAGAGTGAGAGAGAGAGAGAGAGAGAGAGAGAGAGAGAGAGAGAGAGAGAGAGCATGTGTGTGTGTGTGTGTGTGTGTGTGTGAGCACATAACCTCCGGGTTTCCCTCATCAGTTCCCAGCCCCGGTGAATAACACCCGGACATCAATTTTCCAGAGTGTTTGATAGCCCTGGCTGCCGCCGCCCCCGGACGGCTGTGATTTGGGCTGCGTTTACCTCCAGTGCCTCGCTCGCTTCATGATGCTCACGTGGGGGGGAGGGCACCTCCCTTACCTCCTCACACACACACACACACACACACACACACAAAGGCAGACAGACAGACAGACAGACAGACAGACACACACACACACACACACAAAAAGGCAGACAGACAGACAGACACACACACAAAGACACACAGACAGACATATATACATACATACACAGACATAAAGACAGACAGACAGACACACACACACACACACACACATACACACACACACACACACACACACACACACACACACACAGGCATGAGGTGGGCCACTGCCCACATTATATACTCGCTGATGAGATCTCTTACATATACTTGCCGGTGCTACAGTAACTTCTTTTTTTCTCCAGTGGCACGACAAGGGGGGGGGGGGGGAATGGCTCCTCTTCCACTGGACAAAAAACACTCTAACTATCTTTCTGGACACTGAATATAATTCAAGTGGGTGTAGAATTTCCCAGTGGGTATGGCTAACCTCCCACTCTGAAACTCTAAGACAACTGCTTGGACGTATACTTCGCAGTTCCAGGGGAGGACACACTGCCACTAGGATGCTTTAAACCGCTGCTAGGATGCACTGGGTAAAGCACCACTGTGGAAAGCCACTAAAACAGCGCCCGCATTCGTCTCATCGCCACTGAGAAAAAAGTGTGCACTATTAGGCTCTTATGCACGTTACCAGAATGCATCTCTCTCCAGCACTGAGCCAAGACTCAATGTATATATATATATATATATATATATATATATATATATATATATATATATATATATATATATATACATTTAACTGCCGGCACTAAGACTTATTCTAGAAACCAACGCACAAACCTAGGCACTACGGTAGCCTAGAAACCACTGCAAATCCTAGAAACCAGCACTCTAGACCCTCTAGAAACCAATACATATAGAAACCACCGCACATCCCACGCACTAATGACACCTCAGAAATCAATATGTATCCTAGAAACCAACATATAAATTTATATATATATATATATATATATATATATATATATATATATATATATATATATATATATATATATTTCATTCTAGAAAACAACGCACATCCCCGGCACTAAGACACCCTCTAGAAACCAACACACGCGCACACACACACACCCTAGAAACCAACCCCCCCCTTCCCCCCCTGCACGGGAGGATAAAGACCTGAGAACAAGTAGGCTATACCCAACACAGTAAGTTTTCTCCCCACACCCCAACGCCAAGAACTTCCCCCATGCTGGCCGTCCAGAGAGAGAGAGAGAGAGAGAGAGAGAGGTGGGGGCTGGATACCTCAAATGAATATGTTGGTGTTAAGTCGTATTTACTGCCACATCTATCTCGAGTCCAGCGTCTTTATGGCTCTTGTGTTCCTCTCTCTCTCTCTCTCTCTCTCTCTCTCTCTCTCTCTCTCTCTCTCTCTCTTTCCGCGCGCGCGCGCGTGTGTGTGTGGTGGAGCATTCTATTGCCTGGACTTGCAAGAATTCAGCCGTACACCTGTTTTTCCCCTGTTGTCTTGGCAGATTCTGACACCACTTGGCTGTACGGGTTTTACATTATGTGTATGAGAATGTATGAGGGTGATACATTCGGTGTATGGCAATGTATGAGGGTGATGTAGTCGATGTGTGGCAATGCATGAGGGTGATGTATTCGGTGTATGGGAATGTATGAGGGTGATGTATTCGGTGTATGGGAATGTATGAGGGTGATGTACTCGGTGTATGGGAATGTATGACGGCGATGTATTCGGTGTATGGCAATGTATGATGGTGATGTATTCGGTGTATGGGAATGCATGATGGTGATACATTCGGTGTATGGGAATGTATGAGGGTGATGTATTCGGTGTATGGGAATGTATGATGGTGATACATTCGGTGTATGGCAATGTATGAGGGTGATGTATTCGGTGTATGGGAATGTATGAGGGTGATGTACTCGGTGTATGGGAATGTATGACGGCGATGTATTCGGTGTATGGCAATGTATGATGGTGATGTATTCGGTGTATGGGAATGCATGATGGTGATACATTCGGTGTATGGGAATGTATGACGGCGATGTATTCGGTGTATGGCAACGCATGATGGTGATGTATTCGGTGTATGAGAATGTATGAGGGTGATGTATTCGGTGTATGGGAATGTATGATGGTGATACATTCGGTGTATGGGAATGTATGAGGGTGATGTATTCGGTGTATGGGAATGTATGATGGTGATACATTCGGTGTATGGCAATGTATGACGGTGATGTCTTTGGTGTATGGGAATGTATGAGGGTGATGTATTCGGTGTATGGCAATGTATGAGGGTGATGTATTCGGTGTATGGGAATGTATGACGGCGCTGTATTCGGTGTATGGCAATGTATGACGGTGATGTCTTTGGTGTATGGGAATGTATGAGGGTGATGTATTCGGTGTATGGCAATGTATGAGGGTGATGTATTCGGTGTATGGCAATGTATGAGGGTGATGTATTCGGTGTATGGCAATGTATGAGGGTAATGTATTCGGTGTATGGCAATGTATGATGGTGATTCCTTTATGGACTCTGTTTAACGCTGGCACATTACTGTTACCACGTAGAACACAGCATGTGTGTCCAATCACCACACCTAGTATGAACCACGGCAGACGCCTCGTTCGTGCAAACGGTCGTTCGATCGCACCAAGAACGGTGAACGAGCCAGTTCTCAATGCCCTATTACCTCACCACTGGCCACTGAATTCCTTGAGATTACAAATGAATACAGTGGGTTACATAGAGAGAGATGTATACACTTGTGTTGCCCCCGTCTCTTACCCTTGGGTATGTGTACCGTGCATTTACTCCTCTATGAGTCAGGTACCCATCTATCCGACCAGCTCCGAGGGGAGGATGGAGATGAACACCTAGGTTGGATGTTGTAAGCCCACTGCCCCTCCAAGGATTCGAACCCATGCGGGTCCGTGCGGCGACCCCCCGGGCGGGCCCGTGATAACTCATGGTCAAGAACGCTAGCCACGACACCACGGAATGTGTGTGTGTGTGTGTGTGTGTGTGTGTGTGTGTGTGTGTGTGTGTGTGTGTGTGTGTGTGTATCAGTTTTATCGATTTCCAAAAATGCGCACTACTGACGCTGCCCACTACATGTCTTCATTCTGCAATGCCCCACAAATATCTTCCTCAATATTCCTGCCCCACACGTGTACCTTAATATTCCTCCTCACCCACCACACACAAACGTCTACCTGAATATCCCTGCCCCACACATGTCTATCTCAATATCCTTGCCCCACACACGTGTACCTCAATATTCCTGCACCACATTTATCTTCCTTAATATTCCTGCACCACATTTATATTCCTCAATATTCCTGCCCCCACACACATGTCTACCTCAATATTCCTGCCCCCACACACGTCTACCTTAATATTCCTGCCCCCACACATGTCTACCTCAATATTCCTGCCCCCACACACATGTCTACCTCAATATTCCTGCCCCCACACACATGTCTACCTCAATATACCTGCCCCCACACACATGTCTACCTCAATATACCTGCCCCCACACACATGTTTAACTCAATATACCTGCCCCCACACACATGTCTACCTCAATATACCTGCCCCCACACACATGTCTACCTCAATATACCTGCCCCCACACACATGTCTACCTCAATATACCTGCCCCCACACACATGTCTACCTCAATATACCTGCCCCCACACACATGTCTACCTCAATATCCCTATCCCTCCACACATGTCTTCGTCCACAATCCCACTCACCAAAAGACTTAACTCTCTTCATTATAATTCTTCCCTCTATATTACCCACCTGTACACTGTTATATTTCTTAGACCCCCAGGAGCGTCCCTCCTCCTCCTCACAATCCTGGCTTCATAAGTCTCATGCCACGTCCACCACCCACGGGACTCCTGTCCCAGCCTTTGCCCTCACCTCACACATGAAAGTCTGAGGGAGAGAGAGAGAGAGAGAGAGAGAGAGAGAGAGAGAGAGAGAGAGAGAGAGAGAGAGAGAGAGAGAGAGAGAGAGATCTAATTACAAACCCCACAAAACAGACGACCGACAAACCCCTCATCCAACAACACTCTCGCATCGGATCCCATTCCAGGCCAGTCACCTCGACGACGCTTGATCTAAAGCCTCACAAACTAGACAAAACAGAAAACGAAAAGAATGAAATAAAATCCACAGGTATGATGGGATGATGACCTCTGACCCGACACCTTAAGGGGGTCTGACAGTCGCATTTCTTCAAATTCTCTCTCTCTCTCTCTCTCTCTCTCTCTCTCTCTCTCTCTCTCTCTCTCTCTTCTCTCTCTCTGGATGCAGACGCTATCATCTTTTTTTGCTGCTGCTGTCGTATCCTCCTCTTTCTCTCCCTATCCACATAACTCGGGGTTGTCAAAATCAGGCGAGCGGATATAATATATATATATATATATATATATATATATATATATATATATATATATATATATATATATATATATTATCCCTGGGGATAGGGGAGAAAGAATACTTCCCACGTATTCCATGCGTGTCGTAGAAGGCGACTAAAAGGGGAAGGAGCGGGGGGCTGGAAATCCTCCCCTCTCGTTTTATTTTTTTTTAATTTTCCAAAAGAAGGAACAGAGAAGGGGGCCAGGTGAGGATATTCTCTCAAAGACCCAGTCCTCTATTCTTAACGCTACCTCGCTAATGCGGGAAATGACGAATAGTTTAAAAGAAAAAGAAATTATATATATATATATATTTATATATATATATATATATATATATATATATATATATATATATATATATATATATATATATATATATATATCCTGGAGGTAAAAAGTGAGTCGTGAACCACCTCGGGGTTGATACACACAGGTAAATAACACAGCAGCAGCCGACACCATTACCATCACATTCAAGGAAATAACTTCAGCCAACATATATCATAATCCTGAAATGAATGACAAACGGTCGGTCATATTGCGACATATTACGTGTGGAGTTCTCAACATATATATATATATATATATATATATATATATATATATATATATATATATATATATATATATATACCTAATACGTGAGACCTAACCAACTATCACTTTCGAAGAGAAAACTGTTGTCTTTCATTCGCCTAATATATATATATATATATATATATATATATATATATATATATATATATATATATATATATAGTCGTCAGATATTACTTTGATGTCCGCTCACAGTTGCGACACGCCGGCGTCTCCTCCCTAGCGGTCATTCTCTCCTATTCTTCATACCTCCCCTCTCCTCACACTGGGGAAGCCAGTAAACCTATACACACTAGAGGAGAGGAGAGGAGAGAGAAAAGAACATTTTGTTTCCTGTGGGTTGGTGTGCAACACCCGCCTTCACGTCTATCCGCAGTCTCACAAGTGCCTTCCTCCTAGTGTGTTCTAGTCATCATACTCTCCTCTTCCACCATCGTTCGGCCAAAGGACAACACGAAGCTGAGGCTCGTTTGTTTTTCGGCGTCCGCCTTCATCGATATAAATGAACCAGGAACAGGAAGGGGGGCGAACGCAGTTCTTTTTTGGGAGAGATAGAGATAGATAGATAGATAGATAGATATAGAGACAGAGAGAGAGAGAGAGAGAGAGAGAGAGAGAGAGAGAGAGAGAGAGAGAGAGAGAGAGAGAGAGAAACTGAGCTCCTTTACCTCTGGAGGCAACTGCAATAGATAGATAGATAGATAGATAGATAGATAGAGAGAGAGAGAGAGAGAGAGAGAGAGAGAGAGAGAGAGAGAGAGAGAGAGAGAGAGAGAGAGAGAGACTGAGCTCCTTTCACCTCTGGAGGCAGCTGCAAACCACCTGGTTGATGCACAACAACAACGCCCCATTTATCTCATGGTTTCGCTTGCCAAGTCTTGTGTCATCATATCATCATATCATCATATCTACGTAATCATCTGTCGAGATATGTCCATGGAATCACGGGTGTTACCGGTCTCCGCCTGCATGGGGTCGCACCGCGAATGAAAGAAAAAGTGACCTTCGGCGAGGATGCACCATCATCGTCAAAGGATTATAAAAGGATCCGAATCTCAATCAGGAAAATCCAAACAGCCATCCATAGTTTCCCCCTGCTACTGGGTGTGGCGCAGCGTTGAAGCTGCATGAACGCCATCAAAAAAAAAAAAGATACATCAAATTTTGTATCATAAAAACAAATATATATATCAATCCTGAAGTCCACAGAGCTGGCTCCAAGCTAATGGAACATCAACAGACCTTCAACATGTTCTTTTTTTTTTACCACGTCAAAACTCAAGTGTGGAATGAGAACGTTCAATTGGGGAGATAAGAATTGCAAAACTCTTTGGCCGATCCAAACGCACCTCTGCGGCAAAGCAAAAAGGGAGAGTAGGATCTATGATATATTCATATGTCTTCTGAAAGCTATTTAAGAACCCAAACCCATAATAAAAAAAAAAAAACATTGATAGACTGTTACAGTTTCTTTTGAGATCTATGAATACGTTACAAGGTCTGGAAAGCTATTGGACAGTGCCAGAAGTCACTGGACATGGGCAGTGCCACGTCCTTGTGAGGCCACTGGTCAACAGCAGGACTAGGTCTCCTAAGGCTAAAGTGGGTCATTAACAATGCCAGTTCTTGGGGAGGTCACTGGTCATCAACGAGTACCTTGGTCCTTACGAGGTCAATGACCATCAGTAGTGGCCAGGTCCTCCTGGAAGGTCACTGGTCATCAAGAGTGCCAGGGTTCTTATGAGGTCAACTGACCTTATCAACAGCAATGTACATGTCGTGGAAGGTCACTGGTGGGTCATCAAGCGCCAGGTGAGGAAAAGTCATCAACCATAGAGGAGTACCAAGTGTAAACTCATCAATTGGCCTGAGTTAATGTCTCCCTTCCTTCCTTCCTGCCCCTGGATCATTAATCCCTTGGTGGATAAGGCCTCAAACGGGCAACTGGTCTCGTGGGAAAGACGGACACTCCCTTCCCTTTTCCGCCGGTCTCTCACGCCCCTTTTCCAACTGCCTTTTCCCTGCCCCCCCCCCCCCCCCCCCAAGCGTCTTCTGTCTTCGCAATCAATCCCACACTTCCTCCACCTTTGTCAACTTCTCGAGGGCAATTTCCCGTCATCATTTACTCCACTTTTCCACGCGAAAGGTAATTCTAAATCCTCCCCTCCCACTACACCGGGGGTGGGACGGGGAGGCTTGGTTTTTGATGTCACATGAAAGAGATGAGAGACAAGGGAATGAGCAACAGGTCGAGTACACTGGAAATGAAGAGGGATTGAGGCGCCTCCGTCCCCACACTACGCCCGCAAGTGACGTAAAAAGCTACGAGTGCTCTACGTCACGACAACTGGCGGCACACAGGACCCTTCGTGTACTTGCGAGCGTGGATGGCGAGCGAGCGAGTGAACGCGACGTTAATTTACACGACAGAGGAATCGCAAGGAATGGCTCCAGAGCCACCAGCGCCACCTGTAGCCTTCCCTGGTGCTCAAACGGGAGGGCCTCCTCCTGACACCAGAACTCCCACCTACCTACCCTCTCTCTCTCTCTCTCTCTCTCTCTCTCTCTCTCTCTCTCTCTCTCTCTCTCTCTCTCTCCATCCCTCCCCCACCAACTCGCCTGTGTTTGCTTCGTTACACAAGTTTTATGAGATGCTCCCCTGAATCATAGATGATAGCTGCAAGGCTGGCTTTTTATACCCGACCTTGTTTAATGCAAGTATGAATTACTTACGGGTGTTTGCTCTTCCTCATCTGATGTCGACATTGTCTTCCGCTGAAGACGCTGTAAGGGAGGGGAGAGAGAGGAAAAGAGAGAGATGGGGGGCAAGGCGACGCTCACATGCTTGAAGGGAGAGAGAGAGAGAGAGAGAGAGAGAGAGAGAGAGAGAGAGAGAGAGAGAGAGAGAGAGAGACCCACAACCATGCGTTAGGAGACACACACACACACACACACACACTAAAACTCATAAACACACACACACACACACACACACACACACACACACACACACACACACACACACAATAAAACACAAAAACACACACAGTCATCCACAATACAGAGATGAATCAACTCGGTGGCTCTCGCCTTCGTAGACTTCATCACCTCTTTTGATCCAGAGAAACCTTGAAAAAAAAAAAGGAAACATGAAAAAAGCGACGTCAAATAATGATGAATAAATAAAAAAAAATCTTCATTAACCATTGGATTACAATAGTTCCTCAATGACCACCGTCTTCTTCTATACCCTTAGGAGGAAATCATGTCTTGTCTTCCGCGCACAGCGGGCGGGCGGGCGAGGGAGCGAGCGCCACCACCACCCTACGTAGTCTTTCACTGCAGCGGCGCCACCACGGGACACGAAGATGAGGACGCGAGTGTGTTCCCTCATCCTCATATAAGAGGCGGACCTGATGGAGAAGTCTCACGACGGCCCTCCAAACTAATATCGCCTCCCAGATCATACGCTTGACACACACACACACACACACACACACACACACACACACACACAACACACAAACACATACACACACACACACACACATATACGCTCTCACTCACTTACTTCCACCACACCACATCTGCCGTAATCCCCGGGTACCCGAGGCACACACACACACACACACACACACACACACACACACACACCGATGATGATAAAGTGGTGATCACGCGCCTAATTTTCTCTGCCAAATCCTCGGTCATAAATTAATACGTAGAGAGTTATTGACGCTCGCTGCAACCTTTCATCACGTCCGGGCTTTTCAAGCTATGGATGAAAAGAGGCAAAATTTCCCCCCCGACTATATTGAACAATGAGGAATTATACGTCAGCTGAGCTAATTAATAAGTTCTGATGAAAGCCTGAGCTGGGCAGGTGGGGGGCGGTGGTGTGGCACCAGCTTACTGCTCCCGCCTGAAACTGTGGTAATGAATTAATCCATTACGTTCGCCCGGTGGTAAATACCATCCCAGAGTGGCCGTGCACGACACCTATCCTGCTGTGTGGATGCGTACATGCCCGTTGCCCTTGCCCTTATCCCCCTCTAGCCTTTCTATTCCCTCCTCTTCTATCCCTCCTCTCCTTACCCTAATATTCAAATACCCGTAACCTTTCTCTCCCTTACCTTAACTATACCGTACACCAGTTCGGTCTCAAGTCCGCTGGATGAGCAGGTTCTTGGACGTCTAAACAAAGACCTTCCCCACCCCCCACCCCCCAGGCAAACCCACACTGTGGCCTCTTGTCATTCCTTCGGCGCGCTACCCCTCACAGGATGAACATGGGATGCACAAAGAAAGACAAATCTTCAAAGGCCGATACCGGAACAAAATCGAGTCACCTGGAGGCCACTAAACCACAACATCCCGGCTGGTGTAGCGCACGATGGAGGAACTCATCCGCAGTCCATCTCGAGTTACTCCATTCGCGTTCCCGATCACCTGGCCTGTGTGCTGAACATCCTTAGCTCCTCTGACCCGTGCTGCCTTCCTCTCTCTCATTGCACCCATCGATCTCAGGCGGCACCATCTCAAAGTCTTGGGTGTGTGTGTGTGTGTGTGTGTGTGTGTGTGTGTGTGTGTGTGTTGGGATCCTCATCTTCGACGCTATACGAGAGCGTGGATTGCGACAGACTCCCCGGTCGTCTTCGCTCCAGAGTGAGCACACAGCCCCAGCTCGCTGGGGATCACATCATTTGCCAGTGTCGTGCCGCTCGCCATGACAGCGCCCACCTGGAGGTGAGGTCGCCAAGGCAGACAACACGAGACATTTTCATGCTGAAGGATATGATAAGTGTTTAAGCTCCTGTCCGATCCTCTGTCCTGCGTCTTTTGATTTCTTCCTCCCTCCTCAGGGAGAGGGAGCAGCAGCTTTTCACCAGTGAACAGCTGCAAAGGACCATCTCGTTCCCTGGGCCCATCTGTCATCCTCCTGTGTCCGTGTACTGTACCCACTGTAAGCTCTGTACTTGCCTCCACTTAACACCCCCCTCATTCTCACACCTTACGCCCATACCATCAGACAATAACAATGCCCAAATCAAATCAAAATGGACCATCTTAACGCACTCTGTGGTCTACGACGCCATTCATCAAATGCTTTTGTTGAAGTCTGTGTCTATCACGCCGGTAAATTTTGATTTCACTTTCAGCCAAACGATAGGCGCATGATCTCTCTCTCTCTCTCTCTCTCTCTCTCTCTCTCTCTCTCTCTCTCTCTCTCTCTCTCTCTCTCTCTCACCCGGGATCCTCTTTCCCCATCAATTCCTCTCCCAGTGCCCCAAACCCACATCCTCCAACACTTTTCTATCCGTGACACAGTCAGCCTCTCCATCCTAAAGGCCGCTCTTGTCCCAGACAGAAGACCACCACCTCAAGAAGACCCCTTCCCCCCCTTCATCCATCAGCTGGTCCACTTCTGGATGACGGACCAAGACAACCTAACAAGCAACAGTCCAATTGGGATTCTGTTATGGACTCCCGTGGTGTTGGCTGCTGTTAGCATTCGTGACCGCGACGCGTTCATGGGACGCGTTCGAGTCCCGGTTACGGCAGTCGGGCCACAGTCAATCCAGCTGTTCATCCACCCCTAGAGGGGAGGTCTGTCGATCAAATGGGCACCTGGCTCAGGCTAAGGTAGGCACACATATACAGCGTTCATGCGATGGCCTTAATTTAACCCTCAGTGGCGCGTTCCGTCTCAGCTGAAAAAAATAAACAAAGAGAAATATCCACTTTTGTGACGTAACACACTTTACGTTTTCTAGGAAATCTCGAGTAACATACCCACCATTTTCTTTATGTCCTCTAACACACTTTACATATTCTAGGATAGCAACAGAACGTACAAACAAACAACAACAACAAAAAATCGAAAGGCAATTACGTTTTATCTTTGTCGTATGTACGAGCGAAGCGCAAAGGCTATTAAGGATCAGCGCTCGCTCCTCTTCGTTTTTTTTTTTTTTCCTTGACAAAAAATTTTTTACCCCCATAACTTCACGCAAGACTCCGTTGCTTAACGACACACGGGGAGCGCGACGGAACGACCCTGAGTGTGCGACGGAACGACCCCTCCTTAGCTATCAATTGATGGTCTGTTGTCACTCACCTGACCGTTACGGGTCAGGTCTAAGGTCAAAAGATCATACTCGTACGATCGTGATATACGAGTGCACCGTCGTGCACAAGGATCGTACCGTCGTGCACAAGGATCGCACCGTCGTGCACGAGGATCGTGCCGTCGTACACGAGGATCGTGCCGTCGTACACGAGGATCGTACCATCGCGCTCAAGGATCGTACCGCCGTGCACGAGGATCGTATCGTCGTGCACAAGGATCGTACCGTCGTCACGAGGATCGTACCGTCGTGCACAAGGATCGTACCGTCGTACACAAGGATCGTACCGTCGTGCACAAGGATCGTACCGTCGTACACGAGGATCGTACCGTCGTCACAAGGATCGTACCGTCGTGCACAAGGATCGTACCGTCGTGCACAAGGATCGTACCGTCGTGCACAAGGATCGTACCGTCGTCACGAGGATCGTACCGTCGTGCACAAGGATCGTACCGTCGTACACAAGGATCGTACCGTCGTGCACAAGGATCGTACCGTCGTAGTCTCGAAGGAGGGTTTAAAAAAATCAAGAAAGCCGACTGACAGAGAAACATTACGACTGAGACCTTCAATTCTGTTCACCATCGAAGAGAGAAGAGTAAGGGGTGATCTGATCACAGCCTCCACGTGCCTCAAACGCTCTGAGACGCGGAAACCAAACAGGTCTTCGAGAGACGCTAGGTACAGTAGGGTTGAGGGTCAAGTCAATTGGGAGGTAAGTTTGAATGGAGAAAAACTGGAGGAAGTAAAGTGTTTTAGATATCTGGGAGTGGATCTGGCAGCGGATGGAACCATGGAAGCGGAAGTGGATCATAGGGTCGGGGAGGGGGCGAAAATTCTGGGAGCCCTGAAGAATGTGTGGAAGTCGAGAACATTGAAAGGACAGCCACAGTGAATGAAAGCGAAGAAAGAAAACTCGGTAAATATGTGGCACTGAGGAAACCCCACTAAGGGGGAAGCTTTCGTCTGTGTTTCCATCCAAAGTCGAGGGCACAGATCAAGGACGGCCTCTGTGTCCTTCACAATGGTTTAAAAAAAAAAGAAAAAACGTTGGGAAAGTCTTGGAGGATTCTGTGTTTATTTCACGACTAAGATTTTTTCTTTTTCCCCTTTCACCACCTTCCTTCCCTTTTCCCCCCCTTATCACACATATCTCACGTGTGGATATTACTACAAGGAACTTTTGCACAGCGAATGAAAATGAACTGCGTGAGGGAGCTGTGAAGGCTGGGGAGAGAGAGAGAGAGAGAGAGAGAGAGAGAGAGAGAGAGAGAGAGAGAGAGAGAGAGAGAGAGAGAGAGAGTTTTTTCTAAGTCGTATGACAACAGTAGAAGTTCAAGAATTGGGAGCCCCACGGATGTAGAGGACCAACAACTCCCTCCCTTCTCTCCTGTACGTACCAACGGGTAATGCTCTCTCTCTCTCTCTCTCTCTCTCTCTCTCTCTCTCTCTCTCTCTCTCTCTCTCTCTCTCTCTCTCTCTCTCTCACACACACATCACCTTAACATTTCCCGACACAGAACTCTCTCACTATTTCTGAAAGAGTCTTCACTTCCCTCCTCAATGATGTAAATGTAAACGGACTTTTTTTTTTCCCCTTTTTTTTTTCCTTTACATCTCTCAAAAGACTCATATCCGTCGTTTCAGTCCTCGTTGTAAAGTGTTCTGTCATGAGTCTTATTTTCTAAAGGATCGTCTTCTATTCGGGCTTCATTTGATACAATTTAATGGGGCGAGTCAAACGCTGACCCATGAGAAGGGAGGGAGAGATACTACACACACACACTGAGGGCATTACCATATCATCTTGACCATCCTCGAGACTTGAACCTCACCTTTCCGTCCTGCTTGCGTATGTGAGGTTTGGTTTTGTCTTCCAACTCTCTCTCTCTCTCTCTCTCTCTCTCTCTCTCTCTCTCTCTCTCTCTCTCTCTCTACCTACCTACCTACCATGGAATCAAATGCCCTCCACTTATCAAACCCCTGCCATCACATCTCTTCAGCCATCCCTTCCCATTCCCTTTCCGTCCACGCCTACTCTCTCTCTCTCTCTCTCTCTCTCTCTCTCTCTCTCTCTCTCTCTCTCTCTCTTCCTCAGGTATCATCACTCGGGCGTCCGCTCTCGCGAGCCGCCTGTGCCCAGGTCCCACGCCACGATACGACCCCCCCACGCCCCCGCGGCACACGTCTGGCGCTGCTTCCCATAGTTCTTACGTGGGGATCAGCCAAACGAAGGACGACTGGCGCCGCCGAAGCTCATCCTTTCCCTCCCTCCCTCCCTTGCAACAGCGAGTCTGTGGAAACCTCCTCCTCCTCCTCCTCTTCCACCTCTACCACCTCCTCCTTTCGTCCTTCCCTCCACCTACAACCTTCCCACCTGGTATAAGAGTCGGGTCTGCAAACACCTGAGGAGCTGAAATTAATTTCTGCAGCCCCCCCCCCCCTCTCTCTCTCTCTCTCTTTCTTACATTGTTTACATTTCGCTTTAACACCCCACCCTCTCCCCCCACCCCCAGAGATGGCCAAGATGGGGACCACGTCTTGGTTCGTACCACGTCGAAAGAGAGAGAGAGAGAGAGAGAGAGAGAGAGTAGGCGTGGGAGGGAGGGTGTAGCAGCAGCAGCAGCGGCGAGGTCATTAATACTTCTTATTTTTGTTTTCCCTTAACATCCTGGAGGTTTAAAAAATGGAGATCAAGGGAAGCTGGTGGTGGTTGGGGTGGGTTCATTCGTTCGACGAAATGTACATAAACGCCCCGCAAAGATTGTGGTGGAGGTTCCTTAAAGAGAGGTGGCACAGCGACCCCTTTCCACCTCCCCCCCTTTTTTTTTGGAGGGGATTCGCGTCTTGTTTAATGTACTCAAGGAGGGGAACACACAACCCACCCCCCCCACGTGAGAAATGTTGCCCCCCCCCCTAACCCACCATCCCCGGTGCAGAAACGTTGACCGCCCTCCCCCAAAACCCCACATCCCGGAGGTTTGAGGAGCTGCTGCTCACGCGAAAGGCCTCTCGACTAGAACGAGGGACACTTTCACACCCATACGATTGAGGGAAGGCCAGGCGTCACATCTACACCTCAGAAACAAGACTCTTATGACACTGACAAGTCCACACAAAGGGGAAAAAAAATGATATATATATACAATCTTGACGGCCATGGTTACCAGACTCTGTTTGCGGTCACTGCATAAGTCCCATCCATGCTCCATCGCCTCTTCCTCAACCATCCTCACACCTCCATCTCTCCCAACATCCATCCTTACTCCACCATATCTTCCTCATCCATTCTTATTCCTTCGCCTATTCCAGATCCATCCTCACACCTCCACCCCTCCCAAAGCCATCCTCAACCTTCCTCCTAAACCATCCTCAACCCTCGTCCTACACCATCCTTAACCCTCCTCCTACACCATCCTTAACCCTCCTCCTAACTCATCCTCAACCCTCCTCCTAAACCATCCTTAAACCTCCTCTTAAGCCATCCTTACTCCACCACATCTTCCTAATTCATCCTCCTTCCTTCACATCTTCTTAACTCTTCCTCCTTTAGGACCATCTTCTCCACCCTTCCCCAACCTACTCTCCTCCTCAAGGACCACGCCCTCACCACCCCCCAGAGTGCCCAACAACGGTAACAAAGGGGGTAACCTCCACTCTGTCTCACAGTCAATGTGTACAAAGGACCTCCTCCCCTCCTAAAAAAGAAAAAAAAAACCACTGAAAATTTTTATCCACCTGTTTACACACAGCTTCTTGGCTGGTCAGCACTCAATTCAGGGAATCGCATCTCTCTTTTTTTTTCAGCTCCACCTGCTGCCAATCTCCCATTCACCTCTCCCTTGAGCTTTCATATAGACATTATATACACGATCCTCCCATTTTTCTCCAAACTCGAGTACATAGTATTCGAGTAGTCATTTCCCTATTAGGAGCGATCATAGCCGAGCGGTAGCGCTCCCGCCTGTTGCACAGGGGTACCGGGTTCGATCCTGGCTGTTGGAAGTTTGTATGTTCTATGAAGGTGTTGCGCGTTCCTATGCACTTTGTTCATATATATATATATATATATATATATATATATATATATATATATATATATATATATATATATATGACTGCCTTCCAAGACTTATTAATGTCCTCCTATAAGACCCCAAGCGTCAGTGTCTGTTTCTACAGCAACTGTTGGAAAAACACCAAAATCCTTTACATCATTTCCAGAATGAACTAGACTCATATATTAATTCTTGCCTTCAGCAAAACACACACACACACACACACACACGATGCAAAACATCCCTGGAGAGCATTGGTTCATCAGCGACGCAAAGCACATGACAAGTCTACAACTTTCCCTCACAAGCAACACAATATATATAACGTGTCAATAACTTTCGCTCACCAGCAACACAGTGTTCCTTACCTATATAACTATCGTTCATATTAGAAACACACTGAATTCATCAACAAAATGTTAACAAGTCAGTTGACTTTAACTTCAAATGCTAACATGTCTGTCAACTTTACTTTCAAATGTCAACAAGTCTGTTAACTTTACCTACAAAATGTTAACAAGTCTGTTAACTTTACCTTCAAATGTTAACAAGTCTGTTAACTTTACCTACAAAATGTTAACAAGTCTGTTAATTTTACCTTCAAATGTTAACAAGTGTGTTAACTTTACCTTCAACTGTTAACATGTTAACTTTACCTTCAAATGTTAACAAATCTGTTAACCTTACCTTCAAATATTAACAAGTCTGTTAACTTTACCTTCAAATATTAACAAGTCTGTTAACTTTACCTACAAAATGTTAACAAGTCTGTTCACTTTACCTTCAAATGTTAACAAGTCTGTTAACTTTACCCTCACAAAGCACCCAGTGTTAAATGTCCCTTAATTTAGTCCCCCAACAGTGTGTTAATGGATTTCTGAACTTTCAAAAACACACAATGTTCAATGTCCAACACAAAAATTTCGTTCGCGAAGAACATAATGTTATGTATGAACAATCACTTTATATATATATGTATATATATATATATATATATATATATATATATATATATATATATATATATCATCCCTCGGGATAGGGGGAGAAAGAATACTTCCCACGTATTCTCTGTGTGTCGTAAAATGCAACTAACGGGGGAGGGAGCGGGGGGCGGGGGATGGAAATCCTCCCCTCCCATTTTGAATTTTCCAAAAGAAGGTACAGAGAAGTGGGCCAAGTTTGGATACTCCCTCTAAGGCTCAGTCCTCTGCACTTAACGCTACGTCGCTAACGCGGGAAATGGCAAATATATATAAAAAATAAATCATATATATATATATATATATATATATATATATATATATATATATATATATATATATATATATATATAGTTTTGAAAGCTCTTCAAGCCCTCTCTTTGAAGATAGCTTAAAAAAAAGACCTGACTTGAGCTTAAGCCTCTACAAATAAAATATATATATACAAAAAAAAAAAATACATCACATTTTTCCTTTCACTCTGAACCATCGACTTCAATCCCCCACACACACACACACGCGGAGCACACGTCGCGGGCTCCCACTGCTCTTGAAAAGCGCTCTGTCTCGATGGACGAGTTCACACAGATCTGGCCCACATTTTCCTCTCCCCCCCCCCCCCCCCCCCACCCACCCTGGTTTTTGAGGGTGGAGAGAGAGAGAGAGAGAGAGAGAGAGAGAGAGAGAGAGAGAGAGAGAGAGAGAGAGAGAGAGAGAGAGAGAGAGAGAGAGAGGGAGAGAGAGGAAAGGGGGGGGGGGTGAACAAAGCGGAGCAGAACTGAGCCTTCAAACTACCACTAGAACTCCCTTAACCCCACCTCACCTCTCAGAGAGAGAGAGAGAGAGAGAGAGAGAGAGAGAGAGAGAGAGGTAATAAAAATTACACACACACTCACACACACACACACACACACACTCACACACACACACACACCATGAGGCAGGTGCCAGACCAGCCTCTCACCTCCCCACTAAAACATCGCGGCCGTTCGAGGGACCGTCCCACGCGGCGACTGCCTGTCTGTCTGTCTGTCTGTCTGTCCTTCCGTCCGTCCGTCTCCTGGGTGCGCGACGACCCTTGAAGACGACGACGGACGGCGCAAGGTGGTCAACCTTGAGCACGACGGTATACGAGACTCATTTCGCTACTGGTGGATCCCGAGCAGAAGAGGTTTGGTAACAGGCTAGGTGTACCCGAGGGGTGGGGTCGTACCGTCGTGCAAGAGAATCGCACTGTTGTACTCAAGGGTCGTCCTCCCACTCGCCCTCCTCCTCCTCCAGGGCCGTCCCTTGAAAGTCGCACCCTCGTCCTCCAAGACCGTACCGCAAAGTCGTTGCCCTCTTCCTCCAGCCCCGTAAGGTCATGCTTAAAAGACCGTACCGTCTCTTGCCTAAGAGAGAGAGGATCGTACCCGTCGTGCTGAAAGACCGTACCGTCGTGCCCTGGGACCGTACCGTCGTGCCTTGGGACCGTACCGTCGTGCCCTGGGACCGTACCGTCGTCCCCAAGGACCGCACCGTCGTGCCCAGGGACCGTACCGTCGTGCCCTGGGACCGTACCGTCGTGCCCTGGGACTGTACCGTCGTGCCCAGGGACCGTACCGTCGTGCCCAGGGACCGCACCGTCGTGCCCAGGGACCGCACCGTCGTGCCCTGGGACCGTACCGTCGTGCCCAGGGACCCTCTCGTACCGTCTTGCTCGTACCCATCATGCTTGAAGACCGTACCGTCGTACCCATTTACCATGCCGTACCGTCTTAATCGTACCCGTCATGCCTTGAAGACCTTACTGTCGCAGTGCTTATCGTGCGACTGACGCAACATCGGGCGTCGTGCTCAAACGAGGGGAGGTGGGGTGAGAGGGTGTCGTCCCCTCCTCCTCCTCGTTGTGGGCCCGGAGGTTTGAACCTTGTACACAGAGAACAGCTTGTCTGGTCGTTTGTTTGTTCACCCTCGCACCAGGAACCACTTGATCCTTCCTCCTACCACCTCCTCCTCCTCATGGTCCACTACAATCAACTCGCTTCTCAGCCCCCGGGTGGGGATTGACGCAAGGGTGTGCATAACACCCTCGAACTGAAGTTCGCCTGATGGAACTCGAGGCGTCGGAGTCGTCCTAGAAATGTCGTCGACTTTTGAAGGAGGGACCTCACCGTGTGTGCCTGCACACCGCACACGTGTGCTGAAATCTGAACCACATTGCAGTCTGGAAAAGCTGAGGCCGCCCCCCCTCCACACACGCCCTCCACACCCAGGCTGTAAATTGAGGTACCCCCCCACAGGCTGTAAATTGGCCCCCCTTCCCACCTTTCTCCTCCTATTTCTTTGATTTTCTTTTTTTTTTTTTGTAAATCTGAAGCAACTGTGACACTAGCAAAGTCGTGTCGTCTCTCTCTCTCTCTCTCTCTCTCTCTCTCCCGTCGACGTATCATAAACAAACAACACACAGGTGTCTGGTTTTCTTTCTCCCCTCCTCTTCCCCTTCACTCCCTCGCACCTCTGGTTTCCAAAAGGAACACACACACTTGTCAATGCCACCATTTTCCACACTCGAGAGATTGGGGTGACACCCCCCCCCCCCTCTCTCTCTCTCTCTCTCTCTCTCTCTCTCTCTCTCTCTCTCTATCGCACTCCAAAAGAAAAAAAAAAATATCGTCCCCACGCAACCCAAAAGAAGAAAATATTGAAAGGAAAGAAAGTATGAAAAAAAGAGAAAGGAAAAAAAGAATGAAAACACGGTGGCCGGAATGTTGGTGTGTGTGTGTGTGTGTGTCACCCCCCTCCCCCCAGGTAAGGAGGCTATCATGTTACTGTTATAACGAGGAAACTGTGGTTGGCTTCAGGTCACGGAGCCACGGAGGAGAGAGAGAGAGAGAGAGAGAGAGAGAGAGAGAGAGAGAGAGAGAGAGAGAGAGAGAGAGAGAGAGAGAGAAGAAGCGCGTCCGGGCGACCGTTGGACTGTCTCAAATCTTACTGTCAACACAAGACCCGTCTGTTTTAATCACATGGCTCTCTCTCTCTCTCTCTCTCTCTCTCTCTCTCTCTCTCTCTCCCTTGTGGACGGGCGGCCCCGCGTGACCCGGCTGCCACGGCAGTGTCGTCCTCTCATATAAATCCACGGGAACAAATATTTTTTTTTTCCTTTTATCATTTGTTATGAAAGGGCTCCAGTCACGGAAGGGCCTCATCTAGGCCACCAAGCTGGAGGAGGAGGAGGAAATAATAATAATAATAACAACAACAATAATAATAATAATAATAATAATAATAATAATAATAATAATAATGATAATAATAATAATAATGATAATAATAATAATAATAATAATAATAATAATAATGATAATAATAATAATAATAATTTTTTTTCATTATTTTGCTTTGTCGCTGTCTCCCGCGTTTGCGAGGTAGCGCAAGGAAACAGACGAAAGAAATGGCCCAACCCACCCCCATACACATGTATATACATACACGTCCCCACACGCACATATACATACCTATACATCTCAATGTACACATATATATTACACACACAGACACATACATATATATACATGCACACAATTCACACAGTCTGCCTTTATCTATTCCCATCGCCACCTCGCCACACATGGAATACCATCCCCCTCCCCCCTTATGTGTGCGAGGTAGCACTAGGAAAAGACAACAAAGGCCCCATTCGTTTACACTCAGTCTCTAGCTGTCATGCACTAATGCCCGAAACCACAGCTCCCTTTCCACATCCACATTTAATAATAAATAATAATAATAATAATAATAATAATAATAATAATAATAATAATAATAATAATAATAATAATAATCTGGAATAAAACGTGAGTAGAGAGAGAGAGAGAGAGAGAGAGAGAGAGAGAGAGAGAGAGAGAGAGAGAGACTACGGTTTACCTGAAGATGATGTCTAGTTTACCCCCCGGCGGCTTAGTTTTAACGAGTCCATAACACGTAGGGTTTGTAAGGCGGTTCCGGGCACCAGTTTCAAACACACGACGGGCAGCAGGAAAGCGCTACTTGCACAGCCGGCTGCCGTCTACAACCTCCCCCAGGGTCGCTGCCGTCTACAGCCTCCCCCAGGGTCGCTGCCGTCTACAACCTCCCCCAAGGCTACAGCCGTCTACAACCTCCCCCAGGGCTACAGCCGTCTACAACCTCCCCCAGGGTCGCTGCCGTCAACAACCTCCCCCAAGGCTACAGCCGTCTACAACCTCCCCCAGGGCTACAGCCGTCTACAACCTCCCCCAGGGTCGCTGCCGTCTACAACCTCCCCCAGGGTCGCTGCAGTCTACAACCTTCCCCCAGGGTCGCTGCCGTCTACAACCTTCCCCCATGGAGCTTCAGTATACAACCTTCCCTGAGGCTACTTTCTATAACCTTCCCCCCGGGGCGGCTGCCGTCTACAACCAACCTTCCCCCCGGACAACTGTCATCTACAACCATCCTCCGTGCAGCTGCAGGTCTACGACCTACAACCTTCCTCCGGGCGGCTGGCGCCTCACGATTCCGCTCTGAGCCGAGGTGCTGCTGCCGGGTGTGAGGGGGGCGTCCCTCACCGTAGAGCTGTTCCAGGATCAAGTGGGTGAAGGACGCCCTCCTCCTCCTCCTCCTCCTCCTCCAGCATGTCCCACAGGATCGGCCAAACTCCACGATCCGCGCGCCAGACGCAGAAGCGACCAACTTGGACCAGGAACATTTCATTCCTTTTCTCTTTTTTGAAACACATCCTCTCATGCCTCTTGTGTCATGACCCCATCCATCGTCTTCTCAAAGTCACTACCCTTTTGCCGGTATTAACATCTGCCCCTGCGCCCGGAGGCCCACACCGACCCCACACATCCTCTCGTAAAATGGGTCGGCCGCCAACGATTCAAAATGTGACGAAGAAAACATCGCGTGTCTCAGCAGCGTGGAAATTCCTATTCATCACTGTGTTGTGCCGTTACTTTTCACGATGAAATAATATGAGTCTGATTGAGTGCGCGTTACTGTTACCTCCAGCGGGATGTTTAGATATCACGTGCAGATAAAGGATACCATTATACACACACACACACACACACACGCGCGCGCACACACGCGATCGTGTACCCTACAGCAGCGACGAGAGACACAGAAGGCCCGACTAAAGCTGGAATCTGGTCTGTTTTAGCTGTGAGGACCGCGTCGGGGGGCCCTACAGCTGGGGGGTTGGTTCTGGCTGGTCAGTTTAAGCGGGTAGAGAGGAGGACCTCCAAGCGCTGGGGGGGAGGGGGTGGGGGGCGTACCTACTACAGGGATCTTATGCAATCAAGGGAGAGGCCGTTCTGTGCGTGGGCTGCTGCCGCTACTACTGCAGGAGGAGGAGGAGGAGGAGGAGGAGGCAGGGGTGGTTCATCGGCCGTGTAGCGTGATCATGACTGGAGCAGCGAGTGCCCCCGCCCCCCCCTCCCCTTTTTTTTTTTAACCAAGTTATCCCATTAAATAAAGTCTCGGGGGCCCGCTCGCCAGGAGTCCTCAGTAACTTTCTCAAACACAGACGATTCTAATACCGGGCAGGGGCGGCTGGCGATGGGCCGACCCTGTTCTCCCAAGCTCTCTCTCTCTCTCTCTCTCTCTCTCTCTCTCTCTCTCTCTCTCTCTCTCTCTCTCAAGCCAACGTGATCTCTATACAAGCTGGCGTTAAAGCTGACGGTCGTGCCACAGCTCTCACACACACACACACACACACACACACACACACACACATGCCACAAGCTTTCTGTCAAATCCATGTGAGTCCCCTTTCCCCTCCTCGCTTCGAGTCCTCCTCCTCCTCCTCCACCTCTTCCTTGACCCATCGAGCAGGACGGTAACAGCCTTTGAGGATCATCCTCTGATCCAATGGGTGAGACGGCCTGGCCTCTGACCCACCAAGGGTCAGGTTTTAGAGGCCTGAACCATCACATCATCAGAGGTCAAACCCGAGTGACCAAGGGTCGTTATCGTCCCGTGCTACGGGTCAATCTTCCATCCCTCGCTCCCTCCCCCTATTTCGTTCTCCTCCTCCGGCTGTCAAATCTTCATCACAAGAACTAAAACATGAGATATATAGCGAAGGAACCCGGACGCCCCGTCTTAATCCAGAGGAGGAAAAAAACACACAAACGTCGAACCCAAGACCTTCTTCTTGGAACGTCCCCTGAATTCCAACTACGGCTTCAGACAATACGCCGGGTTGTGACGCGACGCCCCGGCTCCACACTTCCATACAAAAGGACGGGTCGAGCCTGCTCCTGCAAGTCCTCACGTACGTACACGCTCCCTCACGACGCTGCCTCTGACGGACGCCCAAACGACCTGAAATGAACCAAACACTCGGGCGGCAGCGCTTTCGCCCTGTTCGTGTGACTGCGCCGTCAAACTCTCGCGCGCGTTCAACGACTCTCCTAAGCATTCACGAGGACACGTCCTGACGGGGGAATTTTCCCCCATCAGACCACTTCGGGCCCATCATCAGGCGAAGGTAAACACCAGAGGTGCTCTCAATGATTTTATAAGAACCTGCAGTGCACTCAGGGTGAGGGAGGGAGCCAGCCAGCCAGCCAGCGAACCCACCCCCCTGATCCTCTCTCTCTCTCTCTCTCTCTCTCTCTCTCTCTCTCTCTCTCTCTCTCTCTCTCTCTCTCTCTCTCCCTCTCTCACACGACGCGTTTTATACATGGCAGTTTCGTTTTACCATTATCGAATGACGTCCTCTCTCCTCTCCTCTCTTCTTTCCAGGCGTACACCTAACGCTGTTTACACTGTCTTCTGTCAAGGGTTTAATCATTTTCCCGGTGGGGGTGCTCTTGAATACGTCACCGGCCAGGGAGGACTGGCTAGGTACATGTGAACCCCCACCACTACCTAAGATACCCAGGGGCTCAAGATACGGACGGGCCAGTACATAGCAACACTGTCGCTACCACCACTACGCTACCACTACCACCACCACCACAGCCACCAATGCTGCTCCAACCAACCATCACAGCAATGCTGGTCTCTTTCAACATCCTGGACCATCTGGTCCGTAACAACGTTACGGCGGGAGTCTAGAGAGGCCACAACGCCCCTCTCTCTCTCTCTCTCTCTCTCTCTCTCTCTCTCTCTCTCTCTCTCTCTCTCTCTCTCTCTCTCATCCTCACTACAGAGCCATTCCCGGGAACACAAATCCGATTACAAAAGATTCATTTGTATGTTTCCTTGCCTGGGCGCTCGTCCGCAGGCCCACTCCATAATAACATCCTCCCTCAACCTGTGGTACGCGCGTCCTCCGCTTTTCATCCCGGGCGCGGCATCATCGCCTTCAAATAATACATGTTTATGGGTATGTTATGTGCCAGGCCGGGGTGACACCTGCGATGTACGGGACAAGACAAGACAGATGATGTTACGTGTGTGTGTGTGTGTGTGTGTGTGTGTGTGTGTGTGTGTGATGCCCGCCGTCCTAGGGACAGTGGCTGTGGTGAGGAAGAGGTCCAACACAGACACACACACACATGCCCCCTGAGGGTGTAAACACACCCACTCCCTCCCCCCGCGAATATCCGTGAGATTGTTGTTGCTGTGTTCTTACGATGGTGGAGAAGGGGAATTAACAATTCTCTCTCTCTCTCTCTCTCTCTCTCTCTCTCTCTCTCTCTCTCTCTCTCTCTCTCTCTCTCTCTCTCCCCACAAGGTGGTAGAGGACGACGCCTCTGGAGTGGATGACGTCGTGCTCATGGATCGTACCAGTCTGGCTCAAAAGGATAGCACCGGTCGTGCTCACTCTGGCTATCTAGTCTCTCGACATCTGAGCGAGAGAAGAGTCCGTCCGTTCACATCGCCCTCAGCGTTAACCACAACACCACCAACATGGCCTGTGACAGACACTCCCACACTCACCGCTTGCCATTAGTCGACCACGTATGCAAAACACACCCATTAACCTGGATTGAAAGAGCCTCCTACAAACTCCATTAAACAACTGCCAACCTCAGGATGCCTCAAAACAAAAACAAAAAGAGGAAGAAAGAAGTCCTGCCTCTCACATGGGCGTCGCGTCTTGGCTTCGACAGAAGGGGAGGAGTGAGAGTACAGTGTGACTAGCGTTGCTCCTGACGGTGTATCTGTCTCTAATGCTGTTATGACCCCCCCCCGCATGATGCTGGCGTGTACACTTAACTGCTGGCCTTACTGGGACTCCAGCGCCGTCATTATCGCCAGAGTTAATGTGACTTTTCATGGTATAACTACCGAGTGTGTGTGTCTTTTTTTTACCCCCAGGGCTCCTGCAGGTACCGAGAATAGCACCACTACTGCTGCTGCCGCTGCTGCTGCGTCTTGGGGGGAAAACAGAGCCTGTTATCTCTCTCCTACTTCCATTATCACCTACGCCTCAAAGACAGGCAAACGGTTAAGGATGATGATAAGTTAAATGAAGAAAAGACATTCATGGATCTGAGCGACATCCTGAGAGGCCTCGAACACAAACCGTCGGGATGACGCAGGATCTCGAGGAAGAAGGCACACGACAATCCTGGCTGGGGGCGAGACTAAGGCAGAGGTTAGACCACAACTTCGTCAGGGTCTAGGAAACGGCATCTGACATACAACATTTACGCGACTCTCACGGTTGAGTAAGGTACGGCAAGGTGTGGTATGATATGGTAGGAGCAAGGCACGGTACGGTACACGGTACGGTACACGGTACGGTAAGATATACATACAACCACCTCTCTATAGCTCTCTGCACCCTACCATCCCTCCTCCTCAAACAAAGGCTTTCGATCCACAATCCACAAGAAGATACACCCACTGGACGCCTCTCCCGCCCTCCCTCCTCCTCCTCAAACTCACCCGCCCAACCAACACTCCCCAACCCTCCTTCCCTCCCTCGGGATCTCACACCCGTTTCAGAGAGACACCCACTTGCTGCCGGGCCCTCCCACCCCCCAGCAGCAGCAGCACCTACCTGAGGGCGAGGGGCGACTGCACTAAACTCCGGCCTTACAGCCAAACTTTGGGAATTTGCCGCCCGAGATAAAGTCTTGGACGTGTTAGAGAGGGGGTCATCATGATGGGCGAGAGCCGGTGGATGCTCGTAAGACGCGCCAGTCATAACCCACGCCAGCCGCCGACGACGACGCCATCCCAACCCCTTCCTCATCCCATCCCCCTTCTCCCCACTATCCCATCCCATCCCACGCCTTGGCCAATATCCCCCATCTTAGGTGGCGGCCCAAAAGATGGCTGACATCACGTCACGATTCCCTGCGCCACATCCAATCAGCTCAGGCTGAAACAATTGCCACGAGAGAGAGACTCTCTCTCTCTCTCTCTCTCTCTCTCTCTCTCTCTCTCTCTCTGGGTGTAGCGAGGGTTGGCGGCGACGGCTGCTGCGCGATTGAGTCAGTTCCTTCTGTGGCTGTCAAGCGTCACTCCCTTTGGCCGGGGGGAGCTGTGTCTCTTTTTCCTTCCTGCCTCCCCCACACGTGGACTCCTGGCTTTCACTGCACCAAACATGACCATCTCTCCACCTCACACGTACCTCACACCACTTCGCAGCTCTACATTCACCGTGCGTTGGTCGCTACGCGCCCCCCCCCTCCCCCCGTCTTTGGGCATAACCCCTTCGTAATCACCAGTAACTGCTCTCCGTAACAGCCCTGTCAAATGATGCAATCATGTCGTTAAGTACTCGAAGGATCTTTCTCAAACTAGCAAGACATGCGGTTAGCGCTAAGCGCCAGCCCTAACTACTCGCTAAATCTAGTCGTAAGTACTCGTAGGTGGGTAGGTCTCTCTCTCTCTCTCTCTCTCTCTCTCTCTCTCTCTCTCTCTCTCTCTCTCTCTCTCTCTCTCTCGATACCCAGGCGGTGAGCGCTACGCGCTGGGGGCCCTCGCCCCCTTACCTTCTGGCACGCACGACCCTGGTCGTAAGTCCCGGCAGGTCGGTGCTGTCATCTTTGCGAGGTCTTACGTTCCACTAACTGCTCTTACAGCTGTTGTAAGTGCGACTATCCAATTACAAAAGTTTAATAGAGAACTAGTCTTTAAAGCTGAGTGATTGTCTTCCCCTCTGACTTGGCCTTCCTCCGCCATTATCTCGTCCTTCCTCGCCTCTCACTCTCTTCTACCACACCTCTCTAGTTTGCTGTATACCGCACATTTATCATCTGTCTTGTGTGTGTGTGTGTGTGTGTGTGTGTGTGTGTGTGTGTGTGTGTGTGTGTGTGTGTGTGTGTGTACGTACAGACATATACACATCAGCTTAAGGCAGGTATCGACCAGCTTCGAGGGGTGGATGAACACCTAGGCTTGGGTGTGGGCTAAACGGCCGCGCCTAGGATTCCAACACCATGAGACTCAAGATCCATCATCTCCCATCTCTCCCTCCATCACCTTCCATCACATACACTTCCCCATCAACATTCCCTCCTGCCACATAACATTCACCGCCCAACCCCACCTCCCCTCCAGCCATAGCATAGCCAACACATTCCCTTCCATCCAATTCCTTCATCACCTTCCCAGCTCTACTGCCATTCCATGACGCCTATTCCCATCACATCAACCACCGTCCCGTTTGCATCAGTTATAAACCTACAGGAGCGGGGTGTGAGGGGAGGTAGGGGTGAGGATGCTGAGCGAGTCGTACGATGGGAGAGGAGGCGGAGAGAGAGAGAGAGAGAGAGAGAGAGAGAGAGAGAGAGAGAGAGAGAGAGAGAGAGAGAGAGAGGCGTGGTGAAGACACCAGGGGGGGGGGGGGAGAGGAGGGAGAAGTATGGAGTGAGGGAGGACGATGATGAACGAGGCCTTGGCCAGCACACCAGGAGGTCAACCATCTGGCCCGGGCTTCGCTCCTCACCGACACACCACAACAACAACAGAAGGAACCCACAGATCGAGCAGGCCTCCTCCTCCTCCTCCTCCTCTACCACAGGGTGATACCCTGTCCCCTACACGGTACCCGATCCCTAAGCACGACCATAACTGCATTAACCCTGCTACCCTCACACCCTGCCATAGAACCACCCCCTGCCACTGCCACTCGCTACCATAGAACCATCCCTTGTCACCATCACGCCCTACCATAAGACCACCCCAAGCCACCATCACGCCCTTCCATAACACCATCTCATGCCACCATCACGCCCTACCATAACACCATCTCATGCCACCATCACGCCCTACCATAACACCACCTCATGCCGCCATCACGCCCTACCATAACACCATTTCATGCCACTATCACTCCGTGCCATCACACCGACCCTCGCTACCCGTCACATCACCCAATTCTACGTTTGATAGAGAAAAAAAAAAATGAAATTGGTCCAAACGTGCAAGTGAAAGGCTCATCTAAAGAGCTGATGGTGTTCCAAGCCAACAGCTGCGTACAGCGAGTCCATGGCGAGGGCTGCGTACAGCGAACCTATGGCAAGGGCTGCGTACAGCGAGTCCAAGCCAACGGCTGCGTAAAGCGAGTCCAAGCCAACGGCTGCGTACAGCGAGTCCATGTCGACTGCTGCGTACAGCGAATCCATAGAAACGGCCGTGTGCAGAAGGGGTTATGGCGACGTCCCAGTACGTCAGTACAGAAGATCAAGGCCGCCAGGCCGGGGGGGGGGGGGGTGATGATGGCCCGTGACGCAACACTATACACATGGCCGCTAGACACACTGAAGGATGGTGGTAGAGGGGGGGGCGTCACTACCAGGCGCTAGAAACCAGATCCAGCAACATATAACAAAGAGAAGTCGGTATAAAATCACTGCAAATAAAACAAAAAACCATTATGCTCCCAAACACATTAACAACAGTCGCGAGTTGAGGCATCGCACCAACCCCACCACCAACACCTCTCCTGCCGCCGGAGATCCCTCATCCCCAAGTTACAGGTCCGTCACCACAACCACGCCGCAACCCATCCCATCTCGTACACACAGCGTTACAACAACAGCCCCACCTCCACCAATGTTTACATCTTCAACAATCAACAGACCCTAGACTCAGTATGAGCGGAAAGACTGTCTATTTAAAACCCATAACCCAAGCGTTCTATTAACCATACTATTTTTACATCGCGTTTTTTTCTCGTCTATTTTCAGCCTTTGGCTGCAGTATAAAAGTAAAAAAAAAAAAGGGGTTAAATATAATTTTTATCATTAACATCATCATTTAAAGGTTAACTATCAACACTACTCTTTAGACATTTATAATTATCATTATTATAATTTATGTGCATAAAAGCCATACACAGTCGACGTGCGAATGGAGAAAGCAGGTTCCTTCACCAACACACCCGCCACACTCCCTCATGCACCTACTAGCCCTCGCCCCTTACACATTCTCCTTTCCCACAGCCAATATTCGTCACGTATTCCAAACGCGTTTGATACGAATTCTGGTCAAATGCCCATACAGGAACAGGTAGTTTTCGCTTTAGAGCTCCCGATAGCTTCAGGCTCCCACAGAATAGACTCACGTACCCCAAACAACACCACACACAGAGAGACCCAGACTGTGTGTGTGTGTGTGTGTGTGTGTGTGTGTGTGTGTGTGTGTGGTGGGAGAGGGAGGAGGGAACAACCAAAGGCTACATTAAACTGTATATTGGTGGCTAAATGGGACGACAGGAAGGGTGGATGATTGCGTAAGGACTCTCCCATCTACGCCGGGCGGGGGGCCACCCCATAGCTCATGTAATGCCCAGCAAAGCCACTGCGTCACATGATGACCGCGAGGCCGTTGGCAACTGAGTCAGGGGTGGGCCGCCGGTGAGGTGTGTGGTTTTCTGCGTCTTCTTGTACACCAACAACAAATCTTGGGTCGAGTCTTCCCGCTCCATGTCCGCCACTGACAGCCAAGACCCGCGACTCTCCTCAAGTTTGAAAGAGACAGCTTTTCTACTCTTTCACATCACATACACTTTTAAAAGTAGTCTACTTTCTTCTTCTTCTTCCTATACTAACTTCTCCAATATATCTCTCCGGCCTCGTTCTATTTTTAGTTAAGGCTTGTCCTCAAATGCCTGCCTCCATCCAAGAGCGAAGAGCCTTTGATAAAAAGAGAAAAAAAGATATATTAAGCCACACTGTCACATCCCATTCCCAACATCACTTATACTTTACCTCCCCACTACCAGGGCCCAATGAGCTGTTCCACTTTACACAGAGTGTTACTTAAGCCTTGCTATAACATTCTTTGTGTACATAAGGTAACAGCCTTGTGTCTGGTGCTGTCCGGGCGCCGTACACACGCCGGCGACAATGTTGCTCGTTGTCAAAATGAGAATCCAGGTATTCGACCCCTTGAGGACGACGACTTTATCTCTAGAGAACGACGACTTATCCCCTACAATATGATGACTTAACCTCCTACAGTTTGACGACTTAACCCCCTACAGTATGACGACTCAAGCCCCTACAGTATGACGACTTAGTCCCTACAGTATGACGACTTAACCCCTACACTATGACGACTTGACCCCCCTACAGTACGACGACTTAACCCCTCTACAGTACGACGACTTAATCACTACAGTACGTCGAAGACTTAACACCTACGAGACTTAACCCCTAGATTACGAAGACTTAACGCCTTGAGTACGAAGACGAGTACGACCTAACCCTTGAGTACGAAGACGAGTACGACCTAACCCTTGAGTACGAAGACGAGTACGACCTGACCCTTGAGTACGAAGACAAGTACGACCTGACCCTTGAGTACGAAGAGGAGTACGACCTAACCCTTTAGTACGAAGACGAGTACGACATAACCCTTGAGTACGAAGACGAGTACGACCTAACCCTTGAGTACGAAGACGAGTACGACCTGACCCTTGAGTACGAAGACAAGTACGACCTGACCCTTGAGTACGAAGAGGAGTACGACCTAACCCTTGAGTACGAAGACGAGTACGACATAACCCTTGAGTAGGAAGACGAGTACGACCTAACCCTTGAGTACGAAGACAAGTACGACCTAACCCTTGAGTACGAAGACAAGTACGACCTAACCCTTGAGTACGAAGACGAGTACGACCTAACCCTTGAGGACGAAGACAAGTACGACCTAACCCTACGAGTAGGGAGACTTAAACCTTGAGGGCGACAATTCAACCCCGTGAGTTCGACAACATAAACCCCCCTCTCCTCTCCCGAGCCAAGGAGATAAGTAACGAGCTCAAGAATAAAGTGAGACAAAACTCATCAGATATAGTACCTGGTTATCACTGGCCAAGATCAACGGCTCCCACCGGTGCCAGGCCAGACCCGGCCAGGCCCGGCTCGGCCCGGCCCATACAGGCTGACGTCACCGCCATACCAACCTAACCACGCCAACGACCAATATAAACAAAGGACAAGAAAGCCACGGGAAATGGACCACATGCGACAAGGAGGCCCGACATATAAAAACACCAGAGGGGCGTGGGGGTCCCGTCTGGCCGCCAACCTTACCCTCCCCTTTCCTTGGCACCCAACACCCCAGCAGTGCACACCAACGACACCCTCCTCCCTCCCTACATCCCAGCAGTGCACACCAACGACACCCTCCTCCCTCCCTACATCCCAGCAGTGCACGACAACGACACCCTCCTCCCTCCCTACATCCCAGCAGTGCACACCAACGACACCCTCCTCCCTCCCTACATCCCAGCAGTGCACGACAACGACACCCTCCTCCCTCCCTACATCCCAGCAGTGCACGACAACGACACCCTCCTCCCTCCCTACATCCCAGCAGTGCACGACAACGACACCCTCCTCCCTCCCTACATCCCAGCAGTGCACGACACGACACCCTCCTCCCTCCCTACATCCCAGCAGTGCACGACAACGACACCTCCTCCCTCCCTACATCCCAGCAGTGCACGACAACGACACCCTCCTCCCTCCCTACATCCCAGCAGTGCACGACAACGACACCCTCTTTAAAAGACACCCTCCTCCCTCCCTACACCCTAGGAGTGCACGACAACGACACCCTCTTTAAAGACACCCTCCTCCCTCCCTACACCCTAGGAGTGCACACCATCGACACCCCCATCTAAAGACACCCTCCTCGAACGACACCCACTTTAAAGACACCCTCCTCGAACGACACCCACTTTAAAGACACCCTCGCCCCTCCCTCTCATCCTTCTTCTCCTTGGTACTCTTAAGAGCTCGCTTCTGCCAACACAAACCTTTCAAGTACTGCCTTCATTGACTGTTTCATATTCAACGTCCAGGGGGAACCCAAGTCTTCAAGGGCTGTTACAGCTATGAACTATGGGGGATCTTCGCCATTCAGAGAAAGAAAGAAAAATGTTTAAGTGAAGAAAGTGCCGCTGGCGTGTTCCTAGTGGTGATTTCCGCACTTTTAACGACCTCATTTCCAGCTCGTACTGAGTGTGTGTGTGTGTGTGTGTGTGTGTGTGTGTGTGTGTGTGTGTGTGTGTGTGTACTATCTGGGCGTTACGGGGAAGAGGGTTTTACAGTCGTGTTGCCCCGTCTCTTAACCATGTATATGAGTACCATATTTTCATTCCTTAATGTATATATATACATACACACACACACACACACACAGCCCCAGCCAAATGTGTGTGTGTGTGTGTGTGTGTGTGTGTGTGTGTGTGTGTGTGTGTGTGTACTGAAAACACGAGGCCCTTAACCCAACCCCTTAACTTCCCTCAACATTCACCCACACATGCCCACACCAGTAAATGCCTCAGTCTGTCCAGTTCCTGTATGATGTTTCCTACACGCTGATGCCATGCCTGTTGAGGGATGACGTACAGTCGTCTATGTACCAGAGAGTGACTCCAGTTCTGATCTGGTGTGTGTGTCCCCCCATCTCACCTGGCTCAGGGCAACTGATGAACGACGAATGATAGCCTACTTTTAACGGGGAAAATCAATCCTAGACCACTTCATACAGACTGAGAGGTCACAGGCAAATCTAAACATTCTGGTGTCTGTATCTAACCATACTTCAATGATTCGTAGACAACCAGAGCCCAAAAAACATCGTGTGGTTCTGAAGAGGACGAGAGATGAACCCAAGCAGATCTACTTGCCGTCATGCTATTGAGCAACGAGAACCACAAAGGTCTACCAACACGAGCAGTGGACACTTTGACGGCTGCCCGACCCAGTCTGGGCTACTGGATACTCGTCGGAGTTTACCTCTCTCCACCTCCTGTCTGATAGCCAACTGACCACATGTAAACTCCTCCACCCGCACTTACCCTCGCGCGAACCATGCAAACATTATCGTAACTGTCGTGAAGTTAGTGACGTCATCTGTAATTCCTACCAACCACTATGAGAGTAACCATTTGCAACGATAGTTTACCTCAGGTACCTGAAAACCATCAATAAGTTTACCGACCGTGAATTTTTCACGTTAATTGTATACCCTGTAATATAAACCGGTCGGAGTAGTTCAGGCGGTGTAAACCGCCCGCTTGTTATGTAACTTGCAAACTGCCACTCAGTCAATGAGGTCACTTGTAATGCCACTCCATCAATGGGGTCAAGTTCCCTCGACCCCTTTTTTTTTTTTTTGGTGCACTCTGTGGCCTCCATCTCTGGCGCTACCGCCCACAGGACGGGTTGGAGTGCACCACAGACTGCCGGCCACTCTTGTGTGCAAGACTCAAGATCAACCAAACCAATACAAGATGTGGATTGTGGGACGACACGACCCCATCTCCCTGTGGCGAGGTCCTCTCGACCGAGGTGTGGCAACGCGCGTGTGACCGACCCTCCTCGAGTGCGAAGACTTAACGCTTGGGGTATCGAAGCCCTTGGTGTTGAACCGGACCCACATACAGGTCAGCTGGAGAGCCAGGTCATATGGCTGAGGCGTCCAAGAGCGTTGCTGAAGGGGGGGCGGGGGGTAAGACCTAAGTACTGCAGAGGGGTCAATGACCCTCGAACACTGGAGGGAAAAAAGAACATGGTGGAAGGTAGCACTAATGGATGGTCGCCTGACGTGTGTGTGTGTGTGTGTGTGTGTGTGTGTGTGTGTGTGTGTGTGTGTGTGTGTGTTGTGAGATGGGAGGGTGTGAGGAGGGAGGAGGGTGTTTGTGGTGGGGAGGGCTGTGGTTGTGGTGGGGAGGGCTGTGGTTGAAGCAGTGGTGGTGGTGGTGAAGGGATGTGGTTGAAGCAGTGGCGGTGTTGTTCGTGGTGATGGATGAAGCAGTGTTGGCGGTTGTGGTGGTGATGGATGAAGCAGTGTTGGCGGTTGTGGTGGTGATGGATGAAGCAGTGTTGGTGGTAGTGGTGGTGATGGATGAAGCAGTGTTGGCGGTTGAGGTGGTGGAGGACGAAGCTGTAGTGGTGGAGGATGGGGGATTACCTTCTGTAATGTACTTATGACGAGACTTTCCCAGTAGGCAGAGCAGAGCTAGCGCGTAGCGTTCACCGCACGTGCCGAAGAGCATCTTCGCGTTCCCAGGCGATCACCATCGAAGTTCTAACCAGGCCCCCATCAGAGAGAGAGAGAGAGAGAGAGAGAGAGAGAGAGAGAGAGAGAGAGAGAGAGAGAGAGAGAGAGAGAGAGAATCTGAGCGAGCGACTGTGTAGAGGGAGGAGGTGTAAGGGGTAGTGCCAGCTGGCACTATAGGACTCGCTAAGTGACCCTGACATCATCCTTCATGCTCCCGCGTGGGCCAGACGGAGGCACCCATGTTGCCAGTGCCACCCTCCCCCAGCGCTCCAGCCGCCAGCGCTCATGACACTCCCGTCGCAGCAGTGCCAATCCTTGTGCAACTCTTAGCTAGCAGTGCCCAAACCCTTATGACACTCTAACAAGCAGTGCCAACCCTCCTATGACACTCTAACAAGCAGTGCCAACCCCTATTTCACTCTAACAAGCAGTGCCAACCCCCTATTTCACTCTAACAAGCAGTGCCAACCCCCTATTGCACTCTAACAAGCAGTGCCAATCCCGTGGCACTCTAACAAGCAGTGCCAACCCTCCGTATGGCACTCTAACAAGCAGTGCCAACCCCCGTATGGCACTCTAACAAGCAGTGCCCAAACCCTTATGGCACTCACTCTCCTCAGCAGCTGACAACCACTACGGCCAACCCGAGTGAGCAGTGCCGGCAACAGTGTGGCACTGCTGTCAGTCAGTGGCAAGTGCCAGGCCACGCGGCATCTCGTCAACCAGTGCCGGTCACGCGACACTGCCCGGCACACAAGACAGCCTCCTGGCAGACACACCACACAACCACCACACCACCACCACCACCACCACCACCACCATCACACCACCACCACCACCACCACCATCACACCACCACCACCATCACACCACCACACCACCACCACCACACCACCATCACACCACCACCACCATCACACCACCACCACCATCACACCACCACCATCACACCACCATCACACCACCACCACCACCACCACCATCACACCACCACCACCATCACCACACCACCACCACCACCACACCACCACCATCACACCACCATCACACCACCACCACCACCACCACCATCACACCACCACCACCATCACACCACCACACCACCACCACCACACCACCATCACACCACCACCACCATCACACCACCACCACCACACCACCACCACACCACCACCATCACACCACCACCACCACCACTACCACACCACCACCATCACACCACCATCACACCACCACCACCACCACCACCATCACACCACCACCACCACCACACCACCACACCACCACCACCACACCACCATCACACCACCACCACCATCACCACACCACCACCACCACCACACCACCACCATCACACCACCACACCACCATCACACCACCACCACCACCACCACCATCACCACACCACCACCACCACACCACCACTACCACACCACCACCATCACACCACCACCACACCACACCACACCACCACACCACCACCACCACACCACACCACACCACCACCACACCACCATCACACCACCACCACCACCACACCACACCACCACCACCATCACACCACCACCACCACCACCATCACACCACACCACACCACACCACCACCACACCACCACCATCACACCACACCACCACACCACCACCACCATCATCATCATCTGAGAATAAACCACGACGTAGCAACTCCTCTTAAAGGAATGTTAATGGGAGACAGATCTCCCCAGTCCTGGCTACTGTGGTCTTTGCTGATGCGAACCCATGGTCTGCGAGAGATGGTGGTAACCTTCATGCTTTTCAGACCCCGTGGCCCGTGAAGACCTACTTACTGCAACTCTCAAGAGTCCGGGCTACCGTGGTCTTTGCTGATGCGAACCCATGGTCTGCGAGAGATGGTGGTAACCTTCATGCTTTTCAGACCCCGTGGCCCGTCGAGACCTGACCTGCTGCGAGGCGAGCAGGCAAACCTTTCACTCCATGAAAATTTTTCTGGTCAAATCCTTCAATTCAAGACATTCCTCTACGATTATTTACATAAGGTCGGGTCAAAATTTTTCCTTGATTTAAGACAAAAAAAAAAAAGGAGAGAAAGACGAAGAACCTTACCTGCAGAGCAGTGAAAGCTGGGATAATGAACCCACACTTACCTACTGATGGGACAGTGAAGGCTGGGATAATGACCCCACACTTACCTACTGATGGGACAGTAAAAGCTGGGATAATGACCCCACGCTTACCTACTGATGGGACAGTGAAGGCTCTGATAATGACCCCACACTTACCTACTGATGGGACAGTGAAGGCTGGGATAATGACCCCACACTTACCTACTGATGGGACAGTAAAAGCTGGGATAATGACCCCACACTTACCTACTGATGGGACAGTGAAGGCTGGGATAATGACCCCACACTTACCTACTGATGGGACAGTAAAAGCTGGGATAATGAACCCACACTTACCTACTGATGGGACAGTGAAGGCTGGGATAATGACCCCACACTTACCTACTGATGGGACAGTAAAAGCTGGGATAATGACCCCACACTTACCTACTGATGGGACAGTAAAAGCTGGGACATTGACCACACACACACCCACGTACCTGTAGGGAGAAAGGAAACAGTCAGTTGTGGTACACCTCATCAGTATGATGGCAATATGTTGCTGGGTGTAGCCTAATACTAGAGCAGGGGAGTGTGGCTGGCTTACGCCCTCCCTACAGCGTACAGTGTAAGCGTAGGAGCAGCCGGGGAAACAAATGGCTGAACTTTGGACGAAATGATTGAGGGAGGGGAGAGGAAGAAAAAAAAAAATACAGGGAGGTTAAATCAGTAATCTCCGTGGAGAGAAAGACTGAAAAAGAAAAAGTATTAACAAAATTACTGGTGCGGAAAAGAGGCAAAGAACTCATCGAAACCCGACGCAAAAAAAGAAAAGAAAGAAAGAAGGGCGAACACCACAATTGCAGGCTGGGGCTCATATTTCCAACTACATCATTCTACCTGGGGGGAGGTATATATATTTCGCCGGTCTTCTACACCCAACAGCCTAGGCAGGACGGTGGTCGACCATGGTCAGCCAGCACCCGCGACCCAATGCAATCGTCAAAGGCCCTAGCCCGTTCCTGGGTGCGCCCGGCAAAAAACATAACAAGGACCTGACCTTCGCCACGTACTTCACTACCGTGCATCCCCACACACAGTCTTCCTCACTCACGTCTGCTGGCGGTGTGCTGAATAAGTCTCAAGGGGGACGCGGGTGTTCATGGTGGTGTATTTTTCTCTCTCTCTTGTGCTTATCTAGGATCTTCCATGCGTCAATGAGGTTTGTCACGAAAGACGAGAGAGATCTTTTGATACTAAAAAAAAGAGTTAGCATGATAAACGTGCTGTCCAATTTCCATACGACTGTGTAGGAGCTCTTACAGAGGGAGGCAAGGATAATGCCCCCGGAGGAGGAAATGTGCCACTTACATCATCATTCCTCTCAAGTCTTATACAAGCCGACATCAATCTTCATCTTGAGGTTTATATGCTGGTAAATCCAGAGTTGATACCGTAATTCAAGCAATGCTAAAGGTCAAAAGCATTCTCCACGTACGAACAGTATTACCGCACTGACTGCAAACACTTTAAACGACCCGTTGATTTTAAGCCGTTGATTTTTTTCGTACCATCTACCCTAACGCGAGATGCAAACCTTCTTGAAAAGGACGGAGGAGGTTCGGCAGACTCGTGCGATACGCTAAGGACGTGCACCCTCTCCTCCTTTGTTCATAGGGTGACGAGTCACAATGGAAGGAAAGGGGAGACATATTCATACACTTCCCGCTATTAAGACGGGCAGGACCGCTGGACACATCCTCGGCCTCCAGTTTCACGACAATGCACAAGTTCGGTCCACATCGTAAAGCGATCTGTTAAGACCTGATGAGAGAAATCCATGCGAGTCAAGGAAAGAGAGATAGATACAATCTATTATCCCCCCAAAAAAGGTGAGCAGGTGTGGGAAAAATGTATCATTCACTTCACAGACCTCAGTGGTTTAGCACTGCCGACGACAAAACCCAACGAACAGGGTTCGATCCCAGGTGCTGGGAGGCGACACTCAGGATCACCCAATTGTTCACCCCCCCCCCCTTTTTTTTACTACCGTATAAATGTGTCAAACTTGGGTTAGGGGTCGACTTTCCACGGTGCAGTAACAAGCCGGGCCGAGCCGACAGCTCGTATAACTCGGGTCGAGTTTACGAGAGAGAGAGAGAGAGAGAGAGAGAGAGAGAGAGAGAGAGAGAGAGAGAGAGAGAGAGAGAGAGAGAGAGAGAGAGAGTCCATAACCCGCAGGGGGAAACATGGCGCCAGACAGGCCTCACCAGAAGCGATCAGGAAAGCGGGTGGGTACTTCCCTCACCAAGTCGATTATCACTCTCCTAATCTCAAGTGTAGGAGGGATTGGACGAATCGCTGTTTCTGAACCTACACTGTTTCCAGCTCCTTTCCTCTTCTTCTTCTTCTTCTCCCTCTTCCTCCTAAACTGTTTCAGAGCTAAAGGGAACAACAGCCCATTTCCGCTTTTTCCCCTCCCCAGCCCACGTCGTCACACTAAGCTAGGGCAAGCGGGCAAAGCGGGGGGTTGAAACGGCACCAACTCTCGCCTCACATGTTGGCCAATATTGGCAAAAACTACGTTCAAAAATATATATGGAGGTTCCCCCCTCACTGTCGAGTGCCTATATAATGCCTGGGCCGAGCCCACTGCGTGTGGGGCTGGTGTGAATCCAAGTGACGAAGCCGACTTACCGACACGGAACAGTGGGCTGGACAGGGCGTGGGTTGAGGTGTGGGGTGAGGAGAGGAGAGGGTTGCAGATGGCCCGACGTCAAGGTTGAATCACTCGCTTACACACCCACTCCTCCCGACTCGGGGAGGAGCTTACACCCCAAAGCTTATGCCTCCCCCAAACCCCATCGTAGTAAACTCTGGTTTGGCTCGTCTTGGATCAGCGCTCCGGCAAATGAAGCTTTATTTTTTTTCCCATTCATACAGCCATTGTCTCTCATACTGTACAGCTTAAGCTTACGCAGGAAGCTTTAAGAGCGAGAGTACGACACACCATCCTCTCCTCCTCCCCACGAACTCCAAAGACCGACGGTACGACCCTTCGTCAAGACTTGCGACCCTTGATGTACGACAACACGACCCTTGGAACACGCATGTACAGGCCGAGGGTACGATCCCTGTCTGCCCAACGGTACGACCGGCCCTTGAGCACGCCTGTAACGACCACTCACCCCAAGGGCACGGCCCTTGAGCACAAGGGTAAGGTAAATCCCAGTCAGTCTTCCTAATTAAGAGCCGCCATACACACCCTACAAGGAAGGGGAGAAGGGAAGGGGGGTGTTGGTTGGTCCATGTTATGTAAAGCTGGCACAGTTCATGGCTGGCCCGTGGCACCAGAACTCCCTCCGGCCAGGGACGAGGGGCCAACACGGTGCCAAACCTCTAGCCAGCGAAGCCAAAGTAACATCCGGCCAGGCACCATCAGCCATCTGGAACGGGACGACAGGTCATGCGTAGATCGTGTTATAACGACAGGTCATGCGTAGATCGTGTTATACACCCAATACAAGCAACATCAGAGGCCATCATCTCTGCCAGTCGCCAACTGCTAATGCAACATTACGCACTTGACTGCTGCAGAAAAACAAACAAACAAACAAACAAGTCGCGAGTCCCCATATAGTTCCAACCAAACACAGATATGTATCTAAGTCTATTTCATCCATTAACAGTGTTCTAAGTATATTTCATCCATTAACAGTGCTCTACTTAAGTATATTTCATCCATTAACAGTGTTCTAAGTATATTTCATCATTATCAGTGCTCTAAGTATATTTCATCCATTAACAGTGTTCTATCTAAGTATATTTCACCCATTAACAGTGTTCTATCTAAGTATATTTCACCCATTAACAGTGTTCTAAGTATATTTCATCCATTAACAGTGTTCTATCTAAGTATATTTCACCCATTAACAGTGTTCTATCTAAGTATATTTCACCCATTAACAGTGTTCTATCTAAGTATATTTCACCCATTAACAGTGTTCTATCTAAGTATATTTCACCCATTAACAGTGTTCTATCTAAGTATATTTCACCCATTAACAGTGTTCTATTTCAGATACTTGAGGATGTTAAGTCCACATGATGTAAACAATTACATTAATCATATTCCATGTTATATAACCCAAAGCCACTGTCACTCAGCCTCAGCGTACACAGTTCCGTTATGAAGCAACTCGTTCAATAACTCATTCATTCTAACACAGTCCTTATGTACGGCTTACGTATCGTGTAACTCGTCACTCACTCATCAACCCCAGTCAACTGTTATCTCTTATTATCTTCTGCACTATCAACACACAGGATGGGTAGGAGTACGCGCACACACACACACACACACACACACACACACACACACACACACACCTTCTGGGGTTTCAAAGGAATGAACACACACCAAAAGGAGTGAACATCATATGTCACAGAGAAGTTTGCTCTGAAGGGGTCGACATACACTGGAGTTGCTCGGGTGTGGGCAGGACCCACTGCCTGAAGGGGTCCCACATACAATGGAGTAGCTCTGATGTGGGCAGGACCCACTGCCTGAAGGGGTCCACATACAATGGAGTTGCTATGGTGTGGGCAGGACCCACCGCCTGGAGGAGTCGACATACACTGCAGACGCAGCCGACGGTAAAACCGCAGAAGGGGAGAGAGGGTTGGGAGGAGTTAGGAGGTATTCTGTTACCAAGTGCAGGGACTGTGCTGCTGTCCAGCCCGCTGTCCTCGCACAGTCAACGTGTAAAAACGTCTCGTCCTCGCCTCACCTGAGACCTGTAAAGTCCCTGAATATTGTATGCTGCCACAGTATTAAGTCTGAAATATCACCATCATCTTCTTCGCCTGTGAACCTCTTTATTTTCCCGGGGAACGGCGCTCGCTCCTCCCTCCCTCCTTATTTCTTCTGTTTTCGTTTCTCTGCAGCCCTTCCTTCTCTCTCTCTCTCTCTCTCTCTCTCTCTCTCTCTCTCTCTCTCTCTCTCTCTCTCTCTCTCTCTCTCTCTCTCTCTCATTCACTTTCACTCTCCCTCTGTGCCTCTCTCTCTCTCTCTCTCCCTTCCCTCTCTCACAACAGGAACTTTCCTACCCTTCCCTTTTGTCTATCTGGTGAGTTCCCTCTTCTGTTCTCCTCCCCTTTGATTCTCTTGCTGTGCCTTCATCCTTTCTCCATCTATTCTCTTCAACCTCCCTCCCTCCCTCCCTCGTCCATTACATTCTAACCTCTTCAATTCTCCATCTCCACCTTTAAATCCAGCTGCGCTCGTCCTTCTGTTTTCACCAATGGTCTTCCCGCCACACTCTCCATCTATACCTTCCATCTCTTCCCCTTCGACATGCACAAACCATCTAGTTAGCCTCATTCCTCACTAATAAACAAACCATCCAGCCCTCCCGTTCTTCACCCTAACCAAACCAAATTGGCTAACATGTTCTTGACTTAAACCAAAGCATCCAGCTGCCCTATCCTTTTTCCTAACCATTCCATCCATCCTTGCTATCCTTCATCATAACCAAACCATAGTTACCCTATTCTTTATCCTAGCCAAACCATCCATCTCTGTTATCCTGTATCCTAGCCAAACCATCCATCTCTGCTATTCTTTATCCTAGCCAAACCATCCATCTCTGCTATTCTTCATTCTAGCTAAACCATCTATCTCTGCTATCCTGTATCCTAGCCTAAACCATCCATCTCTGCTATCCTGTATCCTAGCCAAACCATCCATCTCTGCTATTCTTTATCCCAGCCAAACCATCCATCTCTGCCATCATTTATCCTAACCAAACCATCCAGCTGTATTTCTGTTTATCCAAGCCAAGAAAAACCCGTCGAGCTGTCCTATTCCCATCTATCCGTCACAGCCCGCGCCTCCTAACCACACACCCCCATCACCAGAACCTCTATTCTCATCCTCTTCCACCTCTCCATCATCCCCCACTCCACTAGCCTTCTACCAATGCAATAACTCTGAGAGTTTATTCAGGCATCATAAGACACGAAGCGCACTGTCTGGCGTGTTAACACTCTAGGCTACACATTCCCTATTACCTAGCACTCCAATCCCATCTCCATGGCGTGGGTCGAGGGCACCCACGAACACCTCTTTTCTGAAAATCTATTCTGCATTGCTGGAGTACCCAGGCCCCCTCCCTTCAGGCCCCGCTAAAGGGTAAACAAAAGAAACATATTTCACTCATCAACACACACACACACACACACACACACATGGTAAAGTCAATATAGAAGGGTGCATGTACTGAGGGAAGGACCCGGTGCTAGTACTGAGGGAAGCACAGGGTGCATAAACTGAGGGAAGGACCCGGTGCATATACAGAGAAGCACAAGGTGCATACACTGAGGGGAGGACCTGGTGCTTGTAGTGAGGGAAGCACAGGGTGCATAAACTGAGGGAAGGACCAAGTGCATATACAGAGAAGCACAAGGTGCATACACTGAGGGGAGGACCTGGTGGGTATAGTGAGGGAAGCACAGGGTGCATACAATAAGGGAAGCACAGGGTGCATACACTGAGGGAAGGACCCGGTGCATGTACTGAGGGAAACACACGATGCATATACACGATGCACGTGCAGACACACACAAACCAGACTCAACATGACCCTACAATGCTCTCCTAAGTTTAACGTTTTGTTTATATATATACATATATATATATATATATATATATATATATATATATATATATATATATATATATATATATACACACAAAGATGTGGGAATACACGAAAGCGCTCTTTCCAAAGAGATTGGTCCTGGGGTAATCATAAATAAATAATTTCATATGATCTTTTCGGGCAGAATGTCCGAGAGAGAGAGAGAGAGAGAGAGAGAGAGAGAGAGAGAGAGAGAGAGAGAGAGAGAGAGAGAGAGAGAGAGAGAGAGAGAGAAGCGCAAGGGATTGTAGTTCACTGGTGTCTCGTTCACCACAGAAGCAACATGACAGGACTCCACCGAAGCAGTCGCGTCCCCCTGCCTCTCCTTCCTCCTCCCCTCCCACCATGATCTCCTATCCCACCCCATCCCTCCTACAGCACCCCATCCCTCCACCACACCATCACGTCTCCGTGATCTCCAGCCTTCCCCTTCCTCCCCATCTCCCCCTCCGCCTTCCCGTTACCCACCCATCCATCCATATCCTCCCCCTCGAGGCCGACCGACACCCCCCCCAAGCCCCTCGCCTTCTAACCATCACCAGCCACAGCTGGCCGGGCGGAGGTAACCTCACACTAACATCACTGGGAAGTCGTCATACTTGAACAGAATAACACGTGACGTCACCTCCGTGCCATCCAACACCCCCCCCCCCCCCCCCTCCCGTCCCACCCTCACTCGGCCCAACCACCTCCTCCTCTCCCACACACACACACACACACACACACACACACACACACACACACACAGTACCTCCCTTTTTTTTTTTTTTTTTTTTTTTTACTCACACCGTAATCTACACCCATGGTGCGATCTACCATCCACGACCATCCATCTATCTATCTATCAGCTGTCATCCGCAGGGGACACAACATCACCTCACTTTCACCATCACCTGCGGACGAACGCTCACCCTAGCCAACCTCCTCCTCCGCCCCATCCAGCTCACCATCATCCCTCACTATCACCTCCACACTCGCCTCGGTGAAAATATAAGGCTGGGGGAGGAGGTGGGGAATTCCACTAGCGAGCTGTTCTTCTTCGCCAGTGCAGCTGTTACCGCTTACACAATGTGCTGCTGCTTGCCAACGTGAGCAGCTGGTCGTCTTCCTTGATACACTCCTCCTCCTCCCCCCTGATACCACATGATACCCCCCTCCTCCTCCTCCTCCTCCTCCTCCCCCTGATACCACACTGTCTCCCCGATGCCACGCTTTTCCCCATGTTACCACATCCTTCCCCTGATACCACACCATCTCCCTGACACCCCTGCCATTCCCCTGACACCATGGCCATCCCCAGATACCACACCATCTCCCTGATACACTGGACTCCTCATGATACAATTATCCTCCTTACTGACACGATGGCTATCCCCCTAACACCACATCCTGCCCATGATACCACACCTTTCCCCTGATACCACACCTGGCGGAGGGAGTACCTGGCTAAGTCTTCGGGGGGGTCGGGTCGTCATCACTGACCCACCCCAGAGAGAACCTGGCTGTCCCCAGCCTCCTGGACTGGGTCGCTTGGTCGACCGAGCAAGCTGTTGGAGGCAGCGGTCGTCCATGATGCAATAACCTCAGCCATCATCAACGACCATTTCCCCCCCATCTCTCATGAGGCCCAGAAAAGCTCATGACGCACTGCTTGTATCTAAAAAAAACATCCCCACACACACACACCGTCTGTGGCGGATACCTCCTTGGACGAGACATGTGAGGCCTGGCCCAACACAGCCGCGCTTCTCGGTCCCATCTCAAGCGTTCCTCCGCGCACTTCTCCTGCGTTTCTACACACTCCTGTACTGGCTGTACACTCTCCCCACACTCCTGTACTGGCTGTACACTCTCCCCCACACTCCTGTACTGGCTGTACACTCTCCCCCACACTCCTGTACTGACTGTACACTCTCCCCCACACTCCTGTACTGGCTGTACACTCTCCCCCACACTCCTGTACTGGCTGTACACTCTCCCCCACACTCCTGTACTGGCTGTACACTCTCCCCCACAGTCCTGTACTGACTGTACACTCTCCCCCACACTCCTGTACTGGCTGTACACTCTCCCCCACACTCCTGTACTGGCTGTACACTCTCCCCCACACTCCTGTACTGGCTGTACACTCTCCCCCACACTCCTGTACTGGCTGTACACTCTCCCCCACACTCCTGTACTGGCTGTACACTCTACCCCACACTCCTGTACTGGCTGTACACTCTCCCCCACACTCCTGTACTGGCTGTACACTCTCCCCCACAGTCCTGTACTGGCTGTACACTCTCCCCCACAGTCCTGTACTGACTGTACACTCCCCCACAGTCCTGTACTGGCTGTACACTCTCCCCCACAGTCCTGTACTGACTGTACACTCTCCCACTGTCCTGTACTGACTGTACACACTCCCCCACAGTCCTGTACTGACTGTACACTCCCCACAGTCCTGTACTGGCTGTACACTCCCCCACAGTCCTGTACTGACTGTACACTCTCCCACTGTCCTGTACTGACTGTACACTCCCCACACCCCAATATCACATTAGCACCGAGGTACCTAACAAGTAACATAGTGTGTGTGTGTTGTGTGTGTGTGTGTGTGTGTGTGTGTGTGTGTGTGTGTGTGTGTGTGTGTGTGTGTGTGTGTGTGGCGGAGTAAAAATACAGATGTGGCTGGGTATGTTTGCCCTCTCGCCGCCTCACTCACATACCAGCCAAGGGCGAGAGAGAGAGAGAGAGAGAGAGAGAGAGAGAGAGAGAGAGAGAGAGAGAGAGAGAGAGAGAGAGCAGGCAGGGTCTTGGCAGCTGGCCCCGTCCACAACCGACTCTGTAGTAACGCAAAACCCCCGACTCGCTCCCTCTCTCTCTCTCTACGCAATACGCTACCCACCACACACACCCCACTAACCACCACCTCACGTGCCATTTTTAGACGCTGCACGTATACATGGCCATATTTTTTTCCCTCCCTCTTTTTTTAGGTCTGTTCCCGTCTTTTATCCCTCATTCCTTCCTTTCTGCCTATCTAAGCTTTCGTAGCATTCGATATGGCACGGGCTTAAACATGTCCTAGTGATACGAAAAGGAATATATATATATATATATATATATATATATATATATATATATATATATATATATATATATATATATATCAGGAATACTGAGAATGTGGAAGATTCAACGGAGCTCCATAGGTGAATGCAGAAGCGACCCATAAAGATGGAAGACGTACAAAGGGGAGTAAGACAGAAGAAGGAGGAGAATTCCTTCAGCTTCGCTCCTCGAGAAAAGACGGGAAGCTATCATAACGGTTGTCCCTCGTGGGGTTAATCCCTATAAAAAAACTATAGGAAGCAGAGCAACTCGCGTGCCGCGGGGACTAGGCCTTATTGGCTGGGTCACACGCACGCACACACCTCACCGAGAACTGATTGAAATAACAACAAATGGTTAGGTTCCCGATATTGACGCTGGGGGCGCTATTAAGGGGGGGGGGGGGGTGGAGGCAGCGGGCGCGCGCGGGGGGAGGGTCGTCTCTGATTCACGCCACAAAGGAGCCATGACCTCAACAACCACCACGAAGGGGTACAGATGGCTCGTCGACCCCCCTCCCCTGACTACTACTGTACGAGGGTAGATCACTTAACGAAGACGAACTGCACCACTGAGGGGGGAAACCTTGGCTGACCAGTGTGTCTTCCACAGGTCCCCCCCACACCTTCCACAATACAGCTCGTCTTGTACACTGTCTATCACTGATCCCGTGCAGGTGAGACCCTCGTAAAAAAGTCTATGGATATCCCATCGAAATCTTACATCCCAAGTGAACGCTGAGCCCATCGTCCCACCGATGTCTCAAGCCAACAGAGATATTCATGCACCCTGTCAGAGAAAGGGCTTCTACAATTACGCCTTTTACCTTCGTCATACAAAGGCCACACTGAAGAGACCCACACACACACACACACACACATGCACACAATAACTACCCATTAGACACTCAGCCTTGGTGTACCATTCGTCTGAAAAACTCCACTCCCCCTTCAAAACACGTACCATAATGACCCCCTTCGATTCGCTGCGACAAACTCCACTGGTCGGGGGGAGTGAGGAGTTCTTCGCAATCTACTCACGTACGCGCGTCTCAAAATAAGGGAACAGTTGATAACATCAGGTGTTCCTCTTCCTCCTCCTCCTCCTCTTCCTCCTCCTCCTCCTCTTCCTCCTCCTCCTGCATCAACCACATTTCCAACACCTTCATGGACCATCCCCAATCCCCCCTCCCACCGGGGGCGCCCACGACTTCGTATCATGCTAATAACTTAAACCCCGAAGACGATAAAGGATGTTAGAAAGAAGGTGTGCAACACTTTTGTTCTAATCCCTTCCAATACACGTGTAAAGTGTACTTTCCTGGTGACACACGGTAACTACTTACATTCCCAGCCCACCCAGTGACATTCCCAGCCCACCCAGTGACATTCCCAGCCCACCCAGTGACATTCCCAGCCCACCCAGTGACATTCCCAGCCCACCTAGTAACATTCCCAGCCCACCCAGTGACATTCCCAGCCCACCTAGTAACATTCCCAGCCCACCTAGTAACATTCCAAGCCCACCTAGTGACATTCCAAGCCTATCTAGTAACATTCCCAGCCCACCTAGTAACATTCCCAGCCCACCTAGTAACATTCCAAGCCCACCTCGTAACATTCCAAGCCTATCTAGTAACATTCCCAGCCCACCTAGTAACATTCCCAGCCCACCTAGTAACATTCCCAGCCCACCTAGTAACATTCCCAACCCACCAAGTAACATTCCCAACCCACCAAGTAACATTCCCAGCCCACCTAGTAACATTCCCAGCCCACCTAGTAACATTCCCAGCCCACCAAGTAACATTCCCAGCCCACCTAGTAACATTCCCAACCCACCAAGTAACATTCCCAGCCCACCTCGTAACATTCCAAGCTCATCTACGAATATTCCTGGTGTGGAGGCGAAGGTTTCCCCTCTCCCCACCCACAACCCCGACACACACACACACACACACACACACACACACACACACACACACACATGCACACGCACACACTCCCAGCCTGCAACAATTTCTCCCCCTCCCCCTCCCTTCTCAAGGATCCAATGGCTCGTCTCCTGCCAAATCTCACCGTGAGGGCCCGAGTCCCACTTGACGAGATGAGAGAGAGCGAGAGCGCGCGAGCGCGTTCCGTGGGGGGAGGAGGGCCAGAGGCGCACCTGATCTCTCCCGGGGTGTGGTGCATTAAGACGTTTTGTTAAGGAGGCGAACCCGGCCTGGTGATAAGGAGGGAAGAAAGTGGTGATGAGGAGGGAAGAAAGTGGTGATAAGAAGTAATGAAAGCGGTGATGAAGAGGGAAGATAGTGGTGATGAGGAGGGAAGAAAGTGGTGATAAGGAGGGAAGAAAGTGGTGATGAGGAGGGAAGAAAGTGGTGATAAGAAGTAATGAAAGCGGTGATGAAGAGGGAAGATAGTGGTGATGAGGAGGGAAGAAAGTGGTGATGAGGAGAGAAGAAAGTGGAGATAAGGAGGGATGAATTCGGTGATGAAGAGGGAAGAAAGCGGTGATAAGGAGGGAAGATAGTGGTGATAAGGAGGGAAGAAAGTGGTGATAACGAGGGAAAAAAGTGGTGATGAGGAGGGAAGAAAACGGTGATAAGGACGGAAGAAAGTGGTGATGAGGAGGGATGAAAGCAGTGATAAGGAGGGAAGAAAGTGGTGATGAGGAGGGATGAAAGCGGTGATGAAGAGGGAAGAAAGCGGTGATAAGGAGGGAAGAAAGTGGTGATGAGGAGGGATGAAAGCAGTGATAAGGAGGGAAGAAAGTGGTGATGAGGAGGGAAGAAAGTGGTGATAACGAGGGAAAAAAGTGGTGATGAGGAGGGAAGAAAACGGCGATAAGGACGGAAGAAAGTGGTGATAAGGAGGGAAGAAAGCGGTGAGGAGGAGGGAAGAAAGTGGTGATAAGGAGGGAAGAAAGTGATAGACTTTAAAGATAGTTACAACCCATGAGCTCTGATGGTTATAACCAAGATCTATGACGGTTATAACACAAGATCTATGACGGTTATAACTTCAGATCTATGACGGTTATAACTTCAGATCTATGATGGTTATAACCCCAGATCTATGACGGTTATAACTTCAGATCTATGACGGTTATAACACAAGATCTATGAAGGTTATAACCCCAGATCTATGACGGTTATAACTTCAGATCTATGATGGTTATAACCCAAGATCTATGACGGTTATAACCCAAGAACTATAACGGTTATAACCCAAGATCTATGATGGTTATAACCCACTATTATGATTATAACTCAAGATCTATATGAGATATAACCCAGGAGTCTAATAATTACAACCTCGATCAAAGAAACGCTTTGACACACACACACACACACATATATATATATATATATATATATATATATACATACACATTTCTTTGCGCGCACACACACACACACACACACACACACACCAATAAAGCAGCAATATTTTCCCTGGAGACATCTGCGGTAACACAAGGGAAGTCGTAAAACGTTTACAGATCCCTATATATTTCCTCTACCAGACGCTCTCTCTCTCTCTCTCTCTCTCTCTCTCTCTCTCTCTCTCTCTCTCTCTCTCTCTCTCTCCCGGATTTGTTGGTGGCGGCAGCGGGGCCACAGTCCACACACTTCAGTGGTTATCAAGGTGCCCTCCGTGACTCAAGTCAGCGGCCATCAAGGTCTCCTTCCTTGACTCAAAGGTGCTGTCCTACAACTCTCTCTCTCTCTCTCTCTCTCTCTCTCTCTCTCTCTCTCTCACGGTGTCCTCGGGATCCTTCTTCCTTACGCCACATAAGCGAATCATAAGGCAGGCCGGACGGAGGGAGGGGCGTCCCTAATGGTTAGCTCCACACTCCAGGAAGGGGAGGGAGACGACTTACGTACTTCCATATTCCTATAATGCCATCACTCTCAGACACATCTCTCATGACGATCAGTCCTGGGATCTTTTTTTAACCCCGGAGGAAGCTACATAATGCCCTCCCTAGCTACATAGTCTGGGGGGGTGGAGGGAAAATCTTACCCCCTGGCTACATAGTCTGAGAGGGGGGGGGGGCTCTATAATACTTCCTAGATACAGTCTGAGGCTAGACTATAATACTCCCCAGCTACAGTCTGGGGAGACTTTATTATACCCCCTAGCTAGACTCTGGGGAGACTATACAATATTCCCCAGCTACTACACCAGCCTGGCCCAGGAGCTTACGTATGCCCTGGGCTCTACGTTTCGTCGCAAACGGCTGCCTCACTAATGTCATCTGACGAACGGGACGGGTTAACGAGGCTGTTACAACCATAGGAAAGAATGAGGGAGGGGAAAAAATGAAAGTGATTCCTGAGGCTTCCACTGCGTGAAGCCAGTTGAAGATGGTATCATCATACGGCTGGCAGCACCTCACTATAGTGTGCACGGTGCCCCATTTTCTACCGAGGACAAAAAAAAAAAAAAAAAAAGAAAGAGAAAAAAACGAAATTAAAATTATCCTCTCACAGCTTCCTTCGGAGGCCCAGAGTGTACAAGAAACGGGTGGTTTGCTGATATAGTGATGCTCTTCACTGTACCTCGTATACATGGCTCTCACGTGAGGGGGTAAGGTCTGGGAAGACTTCCAGGACAATTCCCCATACTGTATTGGGCCGTGAGGGGGGGGGGGGGTATATTACACCCACCACACCACCTTCCGCTACACTCACCTACCCCCTACATACACACCTTGCCTCACGCAGTACACCAAGGAACACCTCGAGACAACGCGTGTGACAAGATAAAATCTGCCATTCACCCAGTTGTCCATACTGTAATGCATTTTCTCCATAATGGTTTCAGCCTTTGGTGACCGCGAACTCAATAATAAAAATTTCACCGTAATCATTACGACCACAATTACTAAGATCACAGTGGTCCAAGACTAACTAGTTTCCAGAGTCGTACATCCACACGGCTGGGTCGAGGTTTGGCTACAGCTCTGCCATTCACCCAGTTGTCCATATTGTGATGCATTTTCTTCATAATGGTTTCAGCCTTTGGTTACTGCGAACTCAGTAATAAAAATGTCACCGTAATCATTACGACCACAATTACTAAGATTGTGGACCAAGACTAACTAGTTTCCAGAGTCGTACATCCACACGCCTGGGTCGAGGTTTGGCTACAGTTACTCTCCCCAACGTCTAAGAGCCGGTGCAGTCGCAGGATACGAACAGACTGGTAACTCGACGTTGTCCCCCACCTACTGTACCGCCCTCCCACCTCCACAGTCCCGAGGCTCCTGATCCAAGATTTAACCCCCGACCCGCGTCTCCTTCACAAGAGCCTCCGAACACACACACACACACACACACACACACACACACACGTCTCCCTTAACAAACGCGAATAATTCTCTTTCTCTCCCTTTCCCTCTGTGTGTGTGTGTGTGTGTGTGTGTGTGTGTGTGTGTGGAGGAGCACTTCTTTATGGTGAGGAGAATGTGGCCACCAGTGTTGTATCTTACCAAGGGACGATGAGCCGGCCTTACTTACTCACCCCCAAGGTTCAAACAGCTGGTCAGATGGCCACCTTCCCTCTCTAAACCGCCCCCCCGCACCCCAATTCGGACCACTCCCAATTCCCCGGCATTACGCGTCTAATGAGATAAATTTTCCCACCTCATGACTGGCTTGCTAATGGCCCACCGCGACACCTGGTCATAAATATGAGCAACGCTAGGATCATACCGAGGCGAACTGGACCTACATCAACAGGGCCAACTTGAAGTCAAGTGTTAGTATACCAAGGACCGTGGCAAACCAGAGGGGTCTTTGATTAAACTCCTTGGACACCACGGCACCTCCGACCTGACCCCTGAGGGTCAGGTCAGAGGCCAGGCTATCACACCCACGGGTGGGTCGCTCCTCGTATTTGCTGGCACGTCAAAGTCGAACCCCTTTTCATGTCGCAACCCGGAGTGGGGAGTTCCCACCTCCCTCTCTCCCTCCTCGGCGTGGTCACCTGGGTTGAAAACCGGAGGGAAAAGGAAGCTTGAAAACCTGCAATCAACGATTCAAAAGGGGTGCGGAGGGGAGGGAGTGGGGAGGTCATGTCAAAGGTCAGTTGAACGCCAATCAGGACAGGTCAGGTCAGACAGTACCTTAGGGTAGGAGGGAGGGTGGATGGCGCAATGTCAGTAGACTGAGCAGGAGATGAGGCCTGCTACCCATCCTGGCGTCCACGTCTCTGAGTTACCATACGACTTAACGCGTTTTTTTCCCTCACTTCCTCACACGGTCGCTTCTAATACTGGCCCTGCCCGCCCGCCACTCCCTCATCCTGACCTCATTCTTTCCCTCCCTCCCTCCCTCACACATAATTCTCCGCCTCACGTATAAAAAGAAATGGCGAAATAGAATTAAAAAAAAAGGGGGGGGAAATAGGGAGTCACCTGGCTCCGGGCAAGGGCAACAACCCCGGGGCCGCGCCACCACCACCACAGACAGTCACTGTTAATTTTACAGCAGTACCCCCCTTCCCTCCCTCCCTCCCTCCGCGTTTTTCTCCCCGCGACCCATATATTATACAGACCCTCCGTTTTCTTTCTTCCTTGACTCCCTTTTCACAATTGACTTTTTGTCTTTCAACTTTTCCTACTCCCCCATCCCTTCTCTCTCTCTCTCTCTCTCTCTCTCTCTCTCTCTCTCTCTCTCTCTCTCTCTCTCTCTCTCAACCTTCCTCATGTCCCCTTTTACTTTGCTATTCACTTCTTCCACCTTATTCTTTTCGCCACGCCGCTACTTCACTGTCCCCTCGACTTTCATGTTTCTCTCCCCTCACCTTTCCGTCCATTGTCCCCCTCCCATATTCCCTCTCTCACTCTCTTTCTTTCTTTCTTTCTTTCTTTTTTCTTAATTGACTTTTGCTATCCCTGTCCCCTTTTTCTTCTCCATTTTTCAGCTTTACCACTTGGTTATCCCTTCTCCCTCTCTCTCTTTCTCTTCCTTCCTCCCTTCATGCACTCACTCTTTCCATTTCTCGCCCTCTTTTCTCTCCGCCTATTCTCACCTGCACACCATGTGATCTGACCGCCAGTTAAACGTGGAACTAAAATCCATCGACGCAAAACGCCGCAAATACCTACTGGCGGCTTTTTTTTTTTTTCACCTCGAAAAAAGGAGAAAAAAAACTGTTCCTTTCGCCAACAGGTAACCTGGTTGTCTAGTGTCCACCACTCTTGCCCTTTCAGCATCCTCCACCACCAAGCAGCCCTTCCTGCCCTCCTCCCACGACCCTTCACTACACATCTCCCTCTCCCCGTGACTTCACCAAATCCTCAAAACGCACGTGTTCATTACCGCCTGCACGTGGCGAGTCAACATATTCGACGGTGGAATTCGTGTTTTATCTGATAAAAAAATACGATGGCTGACCATGGATTAGGAGCACATGGTAAATAAAGTATGCCCCCCACTGGACCATGTCTACGTCATCTGATGGGAGTAGATGGGAAAGATAGACAGGATGGAACCTGCTGGACCATGTCTACGTCATCTGATGGGAGTAGATGGGAAAGATAGACAGGATGGAACCTGCTGGACCATGTCTACGTCATCTGATGGGAGTAGATGGGAAAGATGGACAGGATAGAGCCTGGTGGACCATGTCTACGTCATCTGATGGGAGTAGATGGGAAAGACAAGACAGGATGGAACCTGCTGGACCATGTCTACGTCATCTGATGGGAGTAGATGGGAAAGACAGACAGGATAGAGATTGCTGAACCATGTCTACGTCATCTGATGGGAGTAGATGGGAGAGATCAGACAGGATAGGGAGGGACTGCTGACCCATATCAACACACAACTGGCCCAAAGTCTAGGCCGTCTGTTTCAAATATCTAGTCGACTGTCCTTCATACCTCCTCATGACAAGAGTGAGGGAATGACGAGTTTCAGACAATACCTGCTAAACATGTGTTGGGTTTCAGTTTCAGTGTGTGGTCACTGGTGACAGTCTGTTCCTGAAACTTACTGTTGGATGCCCAAGGGACATTTTTCTTACTCAGTCCTTCAGTGCGACCCTTTTGGCACGACGATACGGCCTTTAAACACAACGCTAAGGCCTTTGAACACAACGCTACGGCCCTTGAACACAACGCTACGGCCTTTGAACACAACGCTACGGCCCTTGAACACAACGCTACGGCCCTTGAACACAACGCTACGGCCCTTGAACACAACGCTACGGCCCTTGAACACAACGCTACGGCCCTTGAACAAAACGTTACGGCCCTTGAACACAACGCTACGGCCCTTGAACACAACGCTACGACCCTTGAACACAACGCCACGGACCACATCGACATGACCCTCACCCACGAAGATACGACCCTTGAGCACGACGCTAGGACCCCTTGAGCACGCCGTCATGACCCTGACACACGACGGCTCAGCCCCTGAGCACGATGATTAAGGCCCTTGACCATGTGATGTCTACCTACGACCTCTGTGTATACTGACGTGAACTCTGACCTATAAGGGCTCAACTCTGTAGCCCATCATAACCCAAGGGTCGTCAAGATGCTGCTGACAATGCACGGCCAACATTTCGCAAGTCGTGGTTACCATTCGCTCTTCCTCGCTTTCACATCCACTCCCGTGTGCAGCGACAGGGGCGGGGCAGCGCCAACGAATGGATGAAGGCAAGCAATTAAGAATGTGTACAAGTGTATATATGTACATGTCTGTGCATGTATATGCGTATATGTTTTATATATATATATATATATATATATATATATATATATATATATATATATATATATTTTTTTTTTTTTATACTTTGTCGCTGTCTCCCGCGTTTGCGAGGTAGCGCAATATATATATATATATATATATATATATATATATATATGTGTGTGTGTGGGCGTATATGTACATATATGTCTATATGAGTGGATGGGCCATTCTTCGTCTGTTTCCTGGCGCTACCTCGCTGCCGCAAGAAATAGCGTTTAAAGTTTATTGAAAAGCAAAATCACACATATATATATACTTTTAGTAATTTTCGCAGTGTCATATATATATACTTCTAGTAATTTTCCCAGTGTCCCGTTATTAAGGGGGGCTGCTCCATTGTGCTCATACCAGCCCTGTACAGCGTGACATATTGCACTTTCCCTTCATCAAACTTCAGGTCAGAGCCTAATGCAAGCGTATGAGGCCAAGACACATTTGATAACTAATCGATACAGACGCTAATGAAGAGGCCATTAACACCGTAATACGATTTGCTCGAGCAGCGTTTAAGTAAATCATCAGTAAGTGTTCTTAAACACCGGAACTGAGGAGAGGTACACTAACGTATGTTCAAATCCGTGTCGTCTTGGCTTCATGAGCAAAAACCCCCGGTTGTCGTCACCCACCCCTGACCCCTCTCTCAAACACGAACACTTCAGACTCTACGATAAATGATCAAATTCCGATCCATTCTGATCCATTCTTGATCAATGCCACATCACCAGGGCTTCTTGAAAGTGGTAAACCACGTCTTCTCCTCGAGCCCTCAGTCCAATAACATTGTTTCACACAAGCCGCTTGGGACCAAGATGCTCGCCTCATGCCCGACTCATTACGGGGGAAAAAAATGTAACTTGTTAACACTAACCCGCTCTATACGGTGGAGGCCCAGACGACGCTGGTCTCCATCCACCAGCTCCTCAGGGTAAACTCGACTGGATCAGCGAGATGGGACGTGTCAGTGGAGCTTCTCTACCCCGATGTCACAGGCAAGCTTCACAGGTGTCGTGTGTGATGTCTTGTGTGATGTCTTTCTCCATGGCCGAGAGTAGAGGCAAGTGTGAGTGACTGGTTGTCACATAGGACATCTGGCTCATAACCACACGTGGTGGTAGGATGTCACACACGTCCCATCCTTAACACACGTGGTGGTAGGATGTCACACACGTCTCATCCTTAACACACGTGGTGGTAGGATGTCACACACGTCCCATCCTAAACACACGTGGTGGTAGGATGTCACACACGTCCCATCCTTAACACACGTGGTGGTAGGATGTCACACACGTCTCATCCTTAACACACGTGGTAGTAGGATGTCACACACGTCCCATCCTAAACACACGTGGTGGTAGGATGTCACACACGTCCCATCCTTAACACACGTGGTGGTAGGATGTCACACACGTCCCATCCTTAACACACGTGGTGGGAGACGTGTTACTTCACCCGTCCCCCTCCCTTGGTGATAGGATGGGACACCATTCCCTTAGCCAACCTTACCACAACTGGTGATAGGATTTCAAGGGTGATATCCTCGTATTA
>NC_092287.1:8140296-8160296 GCF_036320965.1 Panulirus ornatus
ACGAATGACGATCGTCGTGACAGTCTACTGACGAATGACGATCGTCATGACAGTCTACTGACGAATGACGATCGTCATGACAGTCTACTGACGAATGACGATCGTCATGACAGTCTACTGACGAATGACGATCGTCGTGACAGTCTACTGACGAATGACGATCGTCGTGACAGTCTACTGACGAATGACGACCCTCGTGACAGTCTACTGACGAATGACGATCGTCGTGACAGTCTACTGACGAATGACGACCCTCGTGACAGTCTACTGACGAATGACGACCCTCGTGACAGTCTACTGACGAATGACGATCGTCATGACAGTCTACTGACGAATGACGATCGTCATGACATGGTTGGGACGAGCACGATGCGCTGGGTCGCGTCGCCGACCAGCTACAACTCGGGGACGAGGTACCTCACTGGCGACCAGGAGGCGACGGGCCTGGCGGGGCGAGTCGGTGCGGTCCCCTCCTTCTTCTTCCCCCCGAGAGAGAGAGAGAGAGAGAGAGAGAGAGAGAGAGACCCTCAACGGAGGCTAAAAAAAAGCCAGCCGTGCTCCTAAGGGCGCGATGTACCGCCACCGCACCAAGTCGACCCCCGGGCAGCAGCAGCAGCAGCAGCAGCGCCCCTTAACCCCATATGTCGGTCGCTTGTCATCCGAGCCCCCTCTTACCCACCCTTGCCTGCCAGCACTCCCCTCCCTCACTCACTCACTCACTCACTCACTCACTCCATCACCATCCAGCTCCCTGAGACCTTACCCTCTAGCTCCCTGAGACCTCACCATCCAGCTCCCTGAGACCTTACCCTCTAGCTCCCTGAGACCTCACCATCCAGCTCCATGAGACCTTACCCTCTAGCTCCCTGAGACCTCACCCACCCAGCTCCCTGAGACCTCACCACCCAGCTCCCTGAGACCTCACCACCCAGCTCCCTGAGACCTCACCCACCCAGCTCCCTCCCTCACCACCCAGCTCCCTGAGACCTCACCCATCCAGCTCCCTGAGACCTCACTCACCCAGCTCCCTCCCTCACCACCCAGCTCCCTGAGACCTCACCCTCCAGCTCCCTCCCTCCCTCACCCTCCAGCTCCCTCCCTCCCTCACCACCCAACTTCCTGAGACCTCACACTCCAGCTCCCTGAGACCTCACCCTCCAGCTCCCTCCCTCCCTCACCACCCACCTCCCTAAGACCTCACCCACCCAGCTCCCTGAGACCTCACCCTCCAGCTCCCTGAGACCTCACCCACCCAGCTCCCTCCCTCACCACCCGGCTCCCTAAGACCTCACCCACCCAGCTCCCTCCCTCACCACCCAGCTCCCTCCCTCACCACCCAGCTCCCTCCCTCCCTCACCACCCAGCTCCCTGAGCCCTGCCGAACTGCTCAACAGTCATCATGCAGATAAACACAGACGGATACATATGTAAACAGAGACAGATGGTTACACAGATAGAAATAAACAGCTAGATGGATACGAAGATAAATATGGTTAGATAGGTAGATGGATACACAGGTAAAGATAGATCGTTAGGTAGGCAGATGGAGAGAGAGCATAACATAGATGGATAGGTAGGTAGATGGATACAGAGCATAATATAGATGGATATAAAGAAGATAAGAGACTGATAGAAAGATAGATTAACAAATGGATAAGACAGATGAATAATGATTAGACAAATACTGATAGAATTACAAACACACTCATAAACAAAAACACAGACAAAGACAAACTCTCAAAAGCTATTTCATCTTCAACTGCTCCAGAACCCTTCTAAATGCAAGGCTGCGCTACTCCCAGCAGCAGGGAAATGCAGGACTCCTCCACACTAAGAATTTCTTGGACAAGACTGTGTTGTTCTCTTTCGTCATCAGAATATGTTACAGGCTCGCCGAAGGCGACTTTCCCCACTCTGCAACCACAGGCAGGCAGAGTCCGGTAACACTCCAAATCACGTACATATCCACGGGTTAATCCTTAATTCATCAACACGCCATATAGAAATACAAGAAGGATTCCACTCCCTCAACACCCTTCCTCCCAGACTCCGACCAAAGGTTAAGGAACTTATAGAGAGTTAAGAGGCGGCAAGCCCTCGCCTCCGTCGCTTTGAAGAGAAATAACTTCTCTTAGCTTTTCAACACGTCCCTCAGCGAGACACGGGGGGTAAACAAAAGAATTCGCTTTAATCATTATCAGTAAGCAGCCTCTGACTAAAATCGCAATTACGAACGAATAACGAATTACGTCACAGAGGACTATCCCATCAGCCAGGTTTACGTACACACAGTGGAATCATTAAGTCCATCTGTCTACCAGTGTGGGATAAGTCTATCTGTCTACCAGTGTGGGATAAGTCTATCTGTCTACCAGTGTGGGATAAGTCTATCTAACTACCAGTGTGGGAGTGTTATTAGGTAAGTCTATCTGTCTACCAGTGTGGGATAAGTCTATCTGTCTACCAGTGTGGGAGTGTTATTAGGTAAGTCCATCTGTCTACCAGTGTGGGAGTGTTATTAGGTAAGTCCATCTGTCTACCAGTGTGGGATAAGTCTATCTGTCTACCAGCCTGGTAGAGTTATTAGGTAAGTCTATCTGTCTACCAGTGTGGGAGAGTTATTAGGTAAGTCTATCTGTCTACCAGTGTGGGATAAGTCTATCTAACTACCAGTGTGGGAGTGTTATTAGGTAAGTCCATCTGTCTACCAGTGTGGGAGTGTTATTAGGTAAGTCCATCTGTCTACCAGTGTGGGATAAGTCTATCTGTCTACCAGCGTGGGAGAGTTATTAGGTAAGTCTATCTGTCTACCAGCCTGGTAGAGTTATTAGGTAAGTCTATCTGTCTACCAGTGTGGGAGAGTTAGTCTCGGGGAAAGTCTGGTTGCCATGCAGTAGGGCATCTGCTTGACACGACAGAGGGTCAACACCTTAAATATAGTTTCAGGAGGGGAAGGCCGGGAGGAGGAGGAGGAGGAGGAGGAGGAGGAGGAGGAGGAGGAGGAGGAGGAGGAGGAGAAGGAGGAGGAGAAGGAGGAGGAGGAGGAGGAGGAGGAGGAGGGATGCGTAACAGAGACGGAAATTGCAAGACAAGAAAGAGCGTAAATGAGGATGAGAGGGAGGGAGGGAGAATGACAGAATGGCTTAAAAGAACAAGAGAGAGAGAGAGAGAGAGAGAGAGAGAGAGAGAGAGAGAGAGAGAGAGAGAGAGAGAGAGAGAGAGAAGAGTAGTAATTGACTGGGGAGAGCGCGAAAGAATGTGGATAAACGGGAACAGCAACACCGAGGAATAATGAAGGGGGGGGTCAGAGAGGTAAAGGCGGATGAGAAACGTCAAGGGGAATGAGAGAGAGAGAGAGAGAGAGAGAGAGAGAGAGAGAGAGAGAGAGAGAGAGAGAGAGAGAGAGAGAGAGAGAGAGAGAGAGAGAGAGAGAGAGAGAGAGCAGCGACGCCTCGGTGTGAGGGGAGAGGTCAAGGGTTGGAGACCTTCCCAAGGAACGGGAGGAAAATTGCCCGAGGAGGAGGAAGAGAGGAGGGGAGGAGAGGGAGGGAAAGAGGGGAGAGGGAGAGGGTAGGGGGGGAAAAGAGGGTGAAAGACGGAAGTCATAAAAATTAGCCGGCAGTAAAGATCACACGAGAGGACCATAAAACAGCAATAAATGATGAAAACAAGAAGAAGAAGAAGAAGAAGAAGGGAAAAAATTGTGGTTCTGCTACAGTCTTAGGGCGAGGGCACGTCTCGTCCACCAGCGCTGGCCTCTTATCTACCGTTACCTCCGCCTAACCCGTCCTGGCGCATGTGTCGTCCCCCTTCCTTCCTCCGTTCTATCCAGTGAACGGCTCTGATCTGCTCTGCACCATAACTAGATAGATAAAGACTTGGGAATTCTCATGAGACAGGGGCCAACATACCGCCGGGGGCTCACACACACACTCGCGCGCCCTTCAACATCCTCGCTCATCTCGCCCACAGACGGGGAGATCACATACTCCCGTCTTGATACACCATACAAAGGGGGGGCAATTAACTTCCCCTTATTCCATGTAATTCGCGGATCATCAATCATTCAGGGAAGGTGAGGGAAGAAGAGGTGGCGGGCCCCCCAGGGAAGGTGAGGGAAGAAGAGGGGGCGGGGCCCCCCCCAGCGCTTCCCATCCCATCTCCTCCCCTCATTAATTCCCATCCTCTTAAAGAACTTAAATGGAGCTTGATCTTTGAGGGGATGATACGATTAATTCCTTCTCTTCACACCAAGAGGAAAATATAGGGTCAAAAAAAGAAAAGTTACTCTTCCGGGTGGATGGTGTGGTGACGTTTCGTTTTCTTTCTTAACGGGGTGGTTAGAAGGAAGGAGGAGAGGTGGGACAGGGGGGGGGGGGATAACGGGGTGGTTAGAAGGAAGGAGGAGAGGTGGGACAGGGGGGGAATAATGGGGTGGTTAGAAGGAAGGAGGAGAGGTGGGACAGGGGGGGGGGAATAACGGGGTGGTTAGAAGGAAGGAGGAGAGGTGGGACAGGGGGGGAATAATGGGGTGGTTAGAAGGAAGGAGGAGAGGTGGGACAGGGGGGGAATAATGGGGTGGTTAGAAGGAAGGAGGAGAGATGGGATAGGGAGGAAGGAACAGTTCTGAAATGGGACAGAGGGCTGAAGTGTACACAGGTTTATATGGCAGGTTCTCTGATGTATATGGGGTGTACACACACACGTATATATATATATACCCTAGGCAGACTAAAGCGTGTGTATGTAGATATCTCATTGGTTTGAGATAGAGAGAAAGCTAATCTAAGCTAATCTAAGCCAAGCAAGACCTTGCTTATCTTTTGGTTTGGGAAGGAAAATATCTGAGATAAGCTAAACGTACATCGCTAAGCGTACATCGCTTAGCGATGTGTGAGGACCCCCCTGAGAATGGGGTTCCTTTGAGCACTAAAAGGACCCCCCTGAGATGGGGTTCCTCTGAGCACTGAGAACCCCCTGAGAATGGGGGTTCCTCTGAACACTGTGAGGACCCCCCTGAGAAACAATAGGGTTTCTCTTGAGTACTGTGAGGACCCCAGAGAGCCGAGGGCGTTCCATGTCTGTACAATGAGGACCCCCTGAGAACCGAGGGCGTTCCATGTCTGTACCGTGAGAACCCCCTGAGAACCGAGGGCGTTCCACGTCTGTACAATGAGAACCCCCCTGAGAACCGAGGGAGTTCCATGTCTGTCCAGTCGTCCACGTCTTGGCTACGTCACCGCTGGATGAGCACGTCTCCCTCTCCCTCAGCTGACGGGATTGAGTGTGTGTGTGTGTGTGTGTGTGTGTGTGTGTGTGTGTGTGTGTGTGTGTGTCTCCCCCCGTCCTGATGGGCTGGACCACTGTGGTGCCGCGCCTTCCTGGGCGTGTGTCTCCTCTCTCTCTCTCTCTCTCTCTCTCTCTCTCTCTCTCTCTCTCTCGAGGGCCTGGCACTGACCCTGCTTTCCGGGAGTGTTGTGCCTTCTCCTTCCGATGGGCCGGACCTGCACGACGCTGTACCCACCGTGAGCAATACAGTCTGCTGATGACACAGGTCTGGCTAAACCTTTGATCTTGTTGCTGGGTTGCGAGGGGTTCCGGGCAACCCTATTTATATTTACGTGAGCACGGGATATGCGTGTGTGTGTGTGTCTGTGTGTTTACACATTGTATATATATATATATATATATATATATATATATATATATATATATATGTAGTCTGGAGTTCGTTCATGACCACCCCAGTGGAATATCTTTAAGAATCTCGGACAAAAATACACCTTCAGGGCTCTGGCATATATATATATATATATATATATATATATATATATATGTGAGAAATACTTAGAAAAGCAAATGGATTTGTATGTAGCATTTATGGATCTGGAGAAGGCATATGATAGAGTTGATAGAGATGCTCTGTGGAAGGTATTAAGAATATATGGTGTGGGAGGCAAGTTGTTAGAAGCAGTGAAAAGTTTTTATCGAGGATGTAAGGCATGTGTACGTGTAGGAAGAGAGGAAAGTGATTGGTTCTCAGTGAATGTAGGTTTGCGGCAGGGGTGTGTGATGTCTCCATGGTTGTTTAATTTGTTTATGGATGGGGTTGTTAGGGAGGTAAATGCAAGAGTCTTGGAAAGAGGGGCAAGTATGAAGTCTGTTGGGGATGAGAGAGCTTGGGAAGTGAGTCAGTTGTTGTTCGCTGATGATACAGCGCTGGTGGCGGATTCATGTGAGAAACTGCAGAAGCTGGTGACGGAGTTTGGTAAAGTGTGTGGAAGAAGAAAGTTAAGAGTAAATGTGAATAAGAGCAAGGTTATTAGGTACAGTAGGGTTGAGGGTCAAGTCAATTGGGAGGTGAGTTTGAATGGAGAAAAACTGGAGGAAGTGAAGTGTTTTAGATATCTGGGAGTGGATCTGTCAGCGGATGGAACCATGGAAGCGGAAGTGGATCATAGGGTGGGGGAGGGGGCGAAAATTTTGGGAGCCTTGAAAAATGTGTGGAAGTCGAGAACATTATCTCGGAAAGCAAAAATGGGTATGTTTGAAGGAATAGTGGTTCCAACAATGTTGTATGGTTGCGAGGCGTGGGCTATGGATAGAGTTGTGCGCAGGAGGATGGATGTGCTGGAAATGAGATGTTTGAGGACAATGTGTGGTGTGAGGTGGTTTGATCGAGTAAGTAACGTAAGGGTAAGAGAGATGTGTGGAAATAAAAAGAGCGTGGTTGAGAGAGCAGAAGAGGGTGTTTTGAAATGGTTTGGGCACATGGAGAGAATGAGTGAGGAAAGATTGACCAAGAGGATATATGTGTCGGAGGTGGAGGGAACGAGGAGAAGAGGGAGACCAAATTGGAGGTGGAAAGATGGAGTGAAAAGGATTTTGTGTGATCGGGGCCTGAACATGCAGGAGGGTGAAAGGAGGGCAAGGAATAGAGTGAATTGGAGCGATGTGGTATACAGGGGTTGACGTGCTGTCAGTGGATTGAATCAAGGCATGTGAAGCGTCTGGGGTAAACCATGGAAAGCTGTGTAGGTATGTATATTTGCGTGTGTGGACGTATGTATATACATGTGTATGGGGGGGGGGGGGTTGGGCCATTTCTTTCGTCTGTTTCCTTGCGCTACCTCGCAAACGCGGGAGACAGCGACAAAGTATAATAATAATAAAAAAAAAATATATATATATATATATATATACGAACTAAGTGCATATGAACGCGCACTTTCATAGAACACACAAACCTCCTACAGCCAGGATCGAACCCGGGACCCCTGTGCAACAGGTATATATATACATATACCCAGACAACAAACATTTCAAAACTAAAAGCTGAAGATAAATTCGACCTGAGATTGTTATCAACCCATCTTGGACACGACATTGCAACCCTCACATGATCCAACCATCTCTCCATCACCACTCCTGCTCCACGGGAGTGTGAAATACATTTGCAACAGCTTTTTGCTTGTGGTCAAACAACCAAACAAACAAAATAAAAAAATCCCACTCCCCTGACCAACAAGAAACATGAACACACACACACACACACACTCCCTCTCCTCCACCTAAACACTTGAAGCGACGCTACAACTCCTACTTCAACTGCGCGCTGAGTGATCATTCTTAACTTAATGGCTAGTTTGGCTGAAGGTCGTCTAGACCTATTAACTACCAGGGTCATTTAAAGACAGCTAGCGTCAAACTACTTCCAACAACCATAAAAATCTTGGAACGCTTCTTTCTTCTGTATTTAAAGATAATTCTCAACCCAACCGAAAGAGAAAAAAGTTCATAGTACTTTCCTCACGCTTTACGCCCGTCCACACCGTGTGTATGACCCTGCCCGCCTTAACCACCACAGTTACTTACATAAGTACCCTCCTGACCACCAGAGCACTTACAAACTTTAGCACTTAACAGACTATATCGACTGCTGATGAACCCTCGTCAACTCTGGTGTTCGTGTGTATCGTTAGTTGAGTGTGACTCAGCATTGGATATAATGCTGAATCAATATATCAATAATAATGATAATAATAATAATAATGAAATATTACTGCTACTATTACTACTACTTGTAATAATAATAATAATAATAATAATAATAATAATAATAATAATAATAACAACAACAATAATAATAATAATAATAATAATAATATTATTAATAATAATAATGATATTAATAATAATAATAATAATAATAATAATAATAATAATAATAATAATAACAACACTACTATTAGTTATTACTATCATTATCATCATTATTACTGTTATCATTATCATCATCATTCATTTTCGACAACTTTTTTCCAGTTGTCCAAACTCCCTCCCTCTGGCGGGCTCTCTCCCACCCCTTGCAACAGTGGGCGTGGGGCATCCAGCCGGCCTGGAACTGGAGACACTCCCCTCCACCCCACTGCATTACACCACAGTGGTGGCGGCGGTGAGCGCGGCTGCAGAGGCTACATTATTGTAGTAATGTAGCCAGTAACCCGAGGGTGGGTAAAAAAAAAAAAAAAATAAAAGTTTCCCGCGCCAGTATGTTTAAGAGCGTGTTTTCCTTTTAGCGGTATTGGCCCGCCTACTGAAGCGGAACCCGCTGTAACAAACACTACCTTTTAATCTGTCTTGTAATTTATCGCTGAGGCCGAGACGCGTACGCCCGTATCTCACTGAGGTATTTATCTGGAGCCGATACCGGATCTGCCATTACCACCCACTCCTCCTTCCCCAACACACACCACCACCCCGCCACACACCACCCAGACTTGCAGAGCGAGGGAGAAGGAGGGAGCGCCAGCCCATGCACCTGCATGTATCACCAACACCCAGCACACACTTTTCCAGGCGCCTCCAGCCAGCACCTTCCGGAGGCATGGAACGCGCGCGAGAGGACCAGAGAACATACTGGCCTGGAATGAGGTTACTTAATCCTCTCTCTCTCTTAACCACATACACACACACACACTTTCCTTTACCCGAGTCCATTCGCCTTGCGTTTATTTCTTCTTCCTCCTCTTCCTCTTGCTTCTCCTCGCCTCTTATCCCATTCCTCCTCCTCCTCTTCCATACATCCATCTGTCTCTGTACTCGAATCCTCCTACTCTCTCTATTCTCCACACCCTCAAGCACAGCATCTGCTCCACAGCTCATGCTACCATCCTACCTCCTCACTAACCACAATATTCCTACAGGGTCGCGGTTCGTGCCAACAGCAGCATCCTCCTCCTAACTCACTATCTACTACCCTGACCAATCTTGCTCCCACAGTTCGTGCTCACGTCCTCCATCTTCCTCGCTATCCAGACCGATCTTACGGGGTACATTTCATCCTTACACTTTCTATCCTCACAGTCACCTTCCATTCTCACTATCTGCCCACCTGATCAATCTTACAGGGTTCCCTCCTGCACACTAGACATTAACCATGGCCCCAACTTTAAGAAGACATTTCTCGTCGCTCTCCTAATATCAAGCATCAAGCAGCAGCTCTTTTCCTCTACTTCTTCTTCTTCTCCTTCTTCTTCACTTCTTCTTCTTCTTCTCCTCCTTCTTCCTCTTCTCCTTCTTCTTCTTCTTCTCCTTCCCCTCCTCCTTCTTCTTCTCCTCCTCCTCCTCCTTCTTCTCCTCCTTCTCCTTCTTCTTCTTCCCCTCCTTCTCCTCCTCCTTCATCTCCTCCTTCCCCTCCTCCTTCTTCTTCATCTCCTCCTTCTCCTCCTCCTTCTCCTCCTCCTCCTCCTTCTTCTCCTCCTTCTTCTTCTCCTCCTTCTTCTTCGCCACCTTCTCGCGTCCCTTTGGCCTGCATTCGCCCATCTCCGTTAAAGAACGCCCTCTCGACATTCGTAAACGGATTCCGGCGGCGTAGCAGTTCTTTTTCCCACCGACACGACCCCGATCTCCAAAAAGGGGGGGGGGGGGGGGGCGAAATCCCCGTTCGTTTAAACCCCCTCCCCGCCCGCCATCTTTCTAGCTGGCATTCAACTTTCGACTTTCTCCCCTCGTATATACACACACACACACACACACACACACACACACACACACGTGTTCGTATCCCTATGTAACTAACCATCCTCAAAGATCCTTCCCCTCCACCACCACACCAACTCATGGTCAACAACACCAGTACTACAACACCAACCTGCCCTCTACAGCACTGAGGGAGTACCAGTCTGCCTGCCGGACACATGTTTTGATAATACCGAGTCCCATGTTCGAATCGCATCGCGTTCGGGAGCCGTTCCCAACCCGGATTTCCTGCAGGCATTTGCAGGTTCATTACAAGTTACTAATGTAGGTGAGATTACTTGGTAATTAACTTTACTGCTAAATTGGTGATTAGGAGCTCAAATTGCGTCCACCCTTTTTTATTTTGTGCTGAACAATTCTCTCTCTCTTGTTTTTCTTCCTTGAACACCAACTCATTGACAAGCTACACATGCAGTTCCACATGATACACACACACACACACACACACACACACACACACACACACACATATATATATATATATATATATATATATATATATATATATATATATATATATATATATATATATATATATATATATATATATATATAAATATAAATATATATATAAATATATATATAAATATATATATATATATATATATATATATATATATATATATATATATATATATATAAATGCAAGAGTCCTGGAAAGAGGGGCAAGTATGAAGTCTGTTGGGGATGAGAGAGCTTGGGAAGTGAGTCAGTTGTTGTTCGCTGATGATACAGCGCTGGTGGCTGATTCATGTGAGAAACTGCAGAAGCTGGTGACTGAGTTTGGTAAAGTGTGTGGAAGAAGGAAGTTAAGAGTAAATGTGAATAAGAGCAAGGTTATTAGGTACAGTAGGGTTGAGGGTCAAGTCAATTGGGAGGTGAGTTTGAATGGAGAAAAACTGGAGGAAGTGAAGTGTTTTAGATATCTGGGAGTGGATCTGGCTGCGGATGGAACCATGGAAGCGGAAGTGGATCATAGGGTGGGGGAGGGGGCGAAAATTTTGGGAGCCTTGAAAAATGTGTGGAAGTCGAGAACATTATCTCGGAAAGCAAAAATGGGTATGTTTGAAGGAATAGTGGTTCCAACAATGTTGTATGGTTGCGAGGCGTGGGCTATGGATAGAGTTGTGCGCAGGAGGATGGATGTGCTGGAAATGAGATGTTTGAGGACAATGTGTGGTGTGAGGTGGTTTGATCGAGTAAGTAACGTAAGGGTAAGAGAGATGTGTGGAAATAAAAAGAGCGTGGTTGAGAGAGCAGAAGAGGGTGTTTTGAAATGGTTTGGGCACATGGAGAGAATGAGTGAGGAAAGATTGACCAAGAGGATATATGTGTCGGAGGTGGAGGGAACGAGGAGAAGAGGGAGACCAAATTGGAGGTGGAAAGATGGAGTGAAAAAGATTTTGTGTGATCGGGGCCTGAACATGCAGGAGGGTGAAAGGAGGGCAAGGAATAGAGTGAATTGGAGCGATGTGGTATACCGGGGTTGACGTGCTGTCAGTGGAGTGAATCAAGGCATGTGAAGCGTCTGGGGTAAACCATGGAAAGCTGTGTAGGTATGTATATTTGCGTGTGTGGACGTGTGTATGTACATGTGTAGGGGGGGGGGGGGGTTGGGCCATTTCTTTCGTCTGTTTCCTTGCGCTACCTCGCAAACGCGGGAGACAGCGACAAAGTAAAAAAAAAAAAAAAAAAAAAAAAAAAAATATATATATATATATATACATATATATATATATATATATATATATATATATATATATATATATATATATATATATATATATATAAGTTTGTTGAGTATTCCTGGTAAATTATATGGGAGGGTATTGATTGAGAGGGTGAAGGCATGTACAGAGCATCAGATTGGGGAAGAGCAGTGCGGTTTCAGAAGTGGTAGAGGATGTGTGGATCAGGTGTTTGCTTTGAAGAATGTATGTGAGAAATACTTAGAAAAGCAAATGGATTTGTATGTAGCATTTATGGATCTGGAGAAGGCATATGATAGAGTTGATAGAGATGCTCTGTGGAAGGTATTAAGAATATATGGTGTGGGAGGCAAGTTGTTAGAAGCAGTGAAAAGTTTTTATCGAGGATGTAAGGCATGTGTACGTGTAGGAAGAGAGGAAAGTGATTGGTTCTCAGTGAATGTAGGTTTGCGGCAGGGGTGTGTGATGTCTCCATGGTTGTTTAATTTGTTTATGGATGGGGTTGTTAGGGAGGTAAATGCAAGAGTCCTGGAAAGAGGGGCAAGTATGAAGTCTGTTGGGGATGAGAGAGCTTGGGAAGTGAGTCAGTTGTTGTTCGCTGATGATACAGCGCTGGTGGCTGATTCATGTGAGAAACTGCAGAAGCTGGTGACTGAGTTTGGTAAAGTGTGTGGAAGAAGAAAGTTAAGAGTAAATGTGAATAAGAGCAAGGTTATTAGGTACAGTAGGGGTGAGGGTCAAGTCAATTGGGAGGTGAGTTTGAATGGAGAAAAACTGGAGGAAGTGAAGTGTTTTAGATATCTGGGAGTGGATCTGTCAGCGGATGGAACCATGGAAGCGGAAGTGGATCATAGGGTGGGGGAGGGGGCGAAAATTTTGGGAGCCTTGAAAAATGTGTGGAAGTCGAGAACATTATCTCGGAAAGCAAAAATGGGTATGTTTGAAGGAATAGTGGTTCCAACAATGTTGTATGGTTGCGAGGCGTGGGCTATGGATAGAGTTGTGCGCAGGAGGATGGATGTGCTGGAAATGAGATGTTTGAGGACAATGTGTGGTGTGAGGTGGTTTGATCGAGTAAGTAACGTAAGGGTAAGAGAGATGTGTGGAAATAAAAAGAGCGTGGTTGAGAGAGCAGAAGAGGGTGTTTTGAAATGGTTTGGGCACATGGAGAGAATGAGTGAGGAAAGATTGACCAAGAGGATATATGTGTCGGAGGTGGAGGGAACGAGGAGAAGAGGGAGACCAAATTGGAGGTGGAAAGATGGAGTGAAAAAGATTTTGTGTGATCGGGGCCTGAACATGCAGGAGGGTGAAAGGAGGGCAAGGAATAGAGTGAATTGGAGCGATGTGGTATACAGGGGTTGACGTGCTGTCAGTGGATTGAATCAAGGCATGTGAAGCGTCTGGGGTAAACCATGGAAAGCTGTGTAGGTATGTATATTTGCGTGTGTGGACGTGTGTATGTACATGTGTATGGGGGGGGGGGGTTGGGCCATTTCTTTCGTCTGTTTCCTTGCGCTACCTCGCAAACGCGGGAGACAGCGACAAAGTATAAAAAAAAAAAAAAAATATATATATATATATATATATATATGTGTGTGTGTGTGTGTGTGTGTGTGTGTGTGTGTGTGTGTGTATTATGTCATATCCATGCACACTCAGCATTAATGCTAAGAGGTAAACTCCACTACCTCTTCAGCTGTCTACATGCATGATGTTCATCAAAAGCTAAGTGCTGATTTATACCAAAAGCTTAAACATCTAGAAAACCACATATACAGAGGAAAGGCACTTCAGGAATCAAAGAACTAGGCACACACACACACACACACACACACACACACACACACCACACACACTGGGAATTTCGATCAATTACTCGCACTTATTTCCTCATACCCTATTGTAGTTACACTCGAGATGAATATAATTACGACATATGTTTCCTCTACTATGTACAGTCACTATAGGAAAAAAAAAACCCTACTGCAAATGACCTCTGTTCTAAGAGTAAAGTCTGGGTGCATCGAAGCTCATCACACACACACACACACACACACACACACACACACACACACACACGTATATCATAAATCAGAAACATTTTCACAATAATAAAAACCCAACTCTTCCTCCTCCTTCTTCCACTAGTTCCCTCTCGAGTGCGCCCAAGAAGTTTAGCGAGACTCGATAAGGATAACACATCATTACTGCCTGTGAGAAACCCATGAACTCCCGCGTCTCATGACCCATTAGAATACCATTCCTTAAGCTTCACGTAGCCACTAACGCAATGGTATTTCCCTTCATTTCTTAACGTGGGTTACGAAGCTACTCCCTCTACTTCTTAAGGGGGGGGTTTACCAGGTTCCATTGGGCTCTGAGGTTCATTCCAGGGGGGCGTTTCTATTCCATCCCGATCAGCTGCGCGAGTGTTATTCGGTGAGCCTATCCACGTGTATCTATCGTCCAATATCCCGTGGTCTATCGGATACTATGGGTGTGTCTGGTTATACGTGTGTGTGTGTGTGTGTGTGTGTGTGTGTGTGTGTCAGCCACGCATGTCTCTTGCTATTGCGTCCCTGATTAGCTAATCCTCTTCTCCAGCCACCCTAATCCTCTTAAGGGGGAGGAAACCCTCCCTTCCCTCCAACACACTCTCTCCGTCATTCACCTAATCCCCATTTACCACAAGGCGTGGCTCTGGTAAACAGCTTCCACCAGCAGTGGATGAAACCATCACTGATTAGGAATGGTTCCACTGGACCCCCCCCACTGGATAAACAACCCACTTGATCATGACATAAAGGAGACGACGACACAACACGACGACAGCAAACCTCACACATACACGACCATCCAGTTCGAAAAGAAAAGAAAAAAAAAAGATAAATACATATCCCAGATGCAAATCACATTAAGATACAAAAAAAATCAAAAGCAAAACTCGTTAACTTGGTGGTAGACTGTATGCTAAACGTGTGAAAATGACATCACATGCCACGCATCACAAAACTGGAAAAAAAAAAAGAATAAAAGGTTTTAAAATGACACACATAAAAAAAAAAAAATGGTTTTAGAGAGATATGAATAAAAGGTTCTGCAGCCATTACACGCGAGCGACATTAAACTAAACTGAAAAAAAAAAAAAAATTATATCAAAAAGCTGAAGACTATTAATTCGAGTGAAAATATCATTAAATAACAGAACGTATAAACATACTAATTGTGAAACTAAGAGCTGGGGGGAGGGGGGGGGGGGGAACAAAGAGTCGTTGACAAATAATTAAAAGGAGTTAATTTCATGCGAGGGACATCAAAAATGAGAGAAAAAAAAAAAAGAATTAAAAAGATTAGAATAAAATGCAAGACTGCATAATAGTGAGCTTGAATATATATGAACATTTCATCATGTCCGACAGAAAACGCAAACTCGAGGCTATACTGAGGAAAAAAGAATTGTGATATAGAGTGTGTGGAAGTACGTGTATATATATATATATATATATATATATATATATATATATATATATATATATATATATATATATATATATATATATATTCCTATGAGTCCACGGGGAAAATGAAACACAATAAGTTCCCAAGTGCACTTTCGTGTAATAATCACATCATCAGGGGAGATACAAGAAAGAAATATAACAGTCAGTTGATATCCACAGTTCTAAAGACGTACAATTATGAAAAATATTCGCACACTGTGAATATTGTTTGACTACGCCTATCCTGGTGTGTCATAATGAATCGGTTAGAACCCACTGGGTTCGACAGTGTAACCCATGTGTGTGTGTGTGTGTGTGTGTGTGTGTGTGTGTGTGTGTGAAGGCCTGATCTTCGTCCTATACACCCTGAAGGGTCAGGCCGGAGACTATAACACTTGAGTGCTGGGCTATGAGCGTAGGGAGGAAGGAGAAGGAGGAGGAGGGAGTGTGTGTGGGTGAGGGTAGCGGCTGGACACCACACCACTACGAGGGAGGAGGAGTGGAGTTTACCGCCGTGCCCGGCAAGATGGTCGAGATGGAGCATTAAAAACAGGGATGGAGGAAGGTATGAGATAAGGTGAGGAGACTATAGAGTGAAGATGGGGAGATGGAAATAGGGAAGAGACTGATGGCCGTGAAGATAGAGGGAGGGGGTGGGTGGTCGTTAGTTAGAGGGGAGATGCGTGGAGATGGAGGATGGGGGAGGGAGTTGGGTCAGGGAGAATGGAGAGGTGGGGTGAGGAGGAGGAGAGGAGGAGGAGGAGGAGGAGGAGGAGGAGGAGGAGGAGAGTGAGGGAGGGAGGGGAAGGGTCGTGAACGGAATGAGACTCATGGACAAAAGATTAGTCCCAGTTACTGGCCCGGCCACTCGACACCCTGTAATTAGTCCTCGCCAGACCCATCTGGTCGCCTTGTTCTCTCTCGCGCTGGGATTATCCTCCTCCTCCTCCCACACACACACACACACACACACACACATACACACATACACACACACACACACACAGAGTTTCTATGATGTGTGTATATCATTTACATCTTTAGCCCTTGGCTGCAGTTTATCATTATCAATTATCACATTATCAACTGTAGTTTATCATTATCATCATCATCATCAAATACACTCACTGTCCATGTCGGTCCCTTCAGTATCCTCCCCTTCGCGTCCTCCCATCCTTCTTCAGGAGACATCCTCCCTCAACAGTTGTGGGCCGGCAATTCCCAGGCGAAGTGAGGTACCTCGAGCCAGAAAGGAGGAGGAGGGGAGGAGGAGGAGGAGGAGAGAAGGAGGAAGGAGGAAGAGGAGAGGAAGGAAGGAAAGGAGGAGGAGAGGAGGAGGAGGAGGGAAGAGAGTAGGAGGAAAAGGAGGAGGGAGACAGAAGAACAAGATAGCGGCAGTTCGCCCCGTCCGTGGGCCGGCTGCAGTGAGCCAATTGCTGATTCTAAAACTCCCGGACAGACTCGGTGATACCTCCTAACACGCGGTGCGCTCCCGTCGGCACGACACACCACTGAACACCACGGACGACGTTTGAGCACGATGCACGACCCTGAACACCACGACGCAGTACTAGCACAGACTGTTCGACCCTTGGGCACGACGGTACGACCCATTTGACGATCGGAAGACCCTTGGGGCACGACTAGACAACCCTTGAGCACGATCGGATACACAACCTTTGGAACGTAGGTTACGACCCTTGACACGACGGAACCACACCTGACACGACGGTACGACCCTTGACACGACGGATACATGCACAGTCGATGCACACGGTACACCTTGGCCACGACACCTTGACGACGTACGACCCCTTGGGACGACCGGTACACCCTTGGCTCGACGGAGACACCCTGGGCACGACGTACACAGTTGTGGGCCGGGCAAGTCCACAGGCGAAGTGAAGTACCACAGCCGGAGGAGGAGGAGGAGGAAGAGAAGAGGGAAGAGGAAGAGGAAGAGGAAAGAAGAGGAGAGGAGAGGAGAGGAAGGGGAGGAGGAAGAGGAAGAGAAGCAGCAGTACACGCCCTCAAACACGCCGAGAGTGGCATTCCGCCCGAAATACACACACACACACACACACACACACACACACACACACACATCCTAGCATCCTGGCCCTTGCTGCCCTCGTCCTGTGGGCCCTGGGCGTGCAGTGAGCATAGCTGATTCTAAAACTACCCCAGGACACGACACGGTACACCCTACCGACGGTCGCCCTGGGCACGACACCCCTGACACACGGTACACTTGAGCACGAGGACGACCCGAGCACCACGCCCTCGAGACTTAGCACGCGGCGACCCTGGCACACGGTACGACCTTGACACGGAACACCCTTGGGCACGACAGAACAACCCTTGAGCACGACGGAACAACCCTTTGGAACGAAGGTACGACCCTTGAGCACGACGGAACCACCCTTGAGCACGACGGTACGACCCTTGAGCACGACGGAACAACCCTTGAGCACGACGGTACGACCCTTGGGCACGACGGTACGACCCTTGGGCACGACGGAACAACCCTTGAGCACGACGGTACGACCCTTGGGCACGACGGTACGACCCTTGGGCACGACGGTACGACCCTTGAGCACGACGGAACAACCCTTGGGCACGACGGTACCACCCTTTGGTATACGACACCTCGGCCCTTGCCGTCCTGACCCACATGGATCAGTCCAAAAGGCCACGGGGAATCTACCATCGTCGGTCGTGGCTGAGGGGTCGTAGCGTTGTCGTCTTCGAGGGATGAGTGAACCACCAAATACCATCTCGTCGTTGCCCTCGGGCCTACAAGCTGAGGAAGAGCACCCACGCAGATGAACACCTAACACGAATTACTCCCTCAAGTACTGTATTATACACAAGTTCGCTTACGTACACAGCTCTCTCATACACCCGTTTTCCAAGCCTCGGCTTACCAGTGGCCTCAACGAGCAGCGTTCACACAGCTCCAATGACTGTATCTATGACCTCATGAGTGCGCTGACACACACACACAGAGCGGGGTGTGAGGGTGAGACACCACGTCCTCGACTTCAAACCACACGATTGAACGGAGGAGCAAAACACTCCGGTGCCTCTCAAACTCACACGGAGCTGTGCACACACACACACACGTGAGACATGCCTCTTACAAGCAAGACTTAAGATTACATAGAAAGCTTTACTTCTACGTCTCCAGGGCAAGGAAGACTAGGTCAACTACTGCAAGAGACAAAAATGGGCGAGGGGGGAAGGAGGACAGTCACTCACTGCTCCCTCGATCGCCACCATCAACGATTATTGAAGTTGTGAAAATTAAAATAATTTCCAGACTTTCCCATCGCCAACAGGAGGTGCTCACCGACGCGATAGAGGGAGGGAGAGAGGGAGGGGAATATCTCGGCAGGTTATAGAGGGCCAGGTTATTTTTTTCTTTTTTCCTTCCCCCTCTCTCCCTCCTCCTTCCTCCCTCGGCTCCCGACCATATACATACACAAGAGCCAATCATCATAGCCAGCGTTGCATACCTACCTCCCGTGGTGACTTGACTCCCTGGGGGAATACAAGACGTAATTCAACTTCCAAGATTACCTCCTTCAAGGACACGCCACAGCTGGTGGCTGGTACAGAGCCTACTGGTAGGCCGGGGAGAGGTCAGCATCCGTCAGCCTGGGAGGACCTAGCTGACGGCTAGCTGACCTGGGCCACCTGGGCCAAGATCAGCACTCTTTAGCCCCCGGACCTGATCATACTGACGGGGGCCTTTAGACAGGGTCAGCACCCGTCAGCCCCCCAGACCTGGCCATGCTGACGGCGGCCTTAGACGGGGGTCAGCACCCGTCAGCCCCCAGACCTGGCCATGCTGACGGCGGCCGTAGATGGGGGTCAGCAACCGTCAGCCCCCGGACCTAATCCTGCTGACACCGACCTGGGGAGAGGTCAGCCAGCACCCGTCAGCCCGGAACCTGATCCAGCCGACGGCGCACGGCCTCAGCCGGGGAAGGGGGTGGGGGGTGGTGATGTCAGCACTCATCAGGCCCCCGGAGTGGTCCTGCTGACGAGGGGGGACCTGCGCTAGACGAGCGAGCGACCGACCATTCGTCCCAGCGCTCGCCAGACTTCACAACGTCCGGGGGTTCCATTTAACAAACTGAAAAGCGTTTTATTCCTTACCTCCGGCCAGGAAAATGAATTCCCTTCAACGGGATGATATAATAATTTTGAGTTGCGGTGTATCGCGAGTTCGAGGCCCGCCCCCCCGCCGCAGGCCGCTTCCCTCCCTCCCTCACTTACCCAGACCCTCCGATCTCCTATATGAATTAGGGTAAGGGAGCTAAGAAGGGAAGGGAAACGGGGGAAGGAGGAGTTGGGGGACAGGAGGCCTTACCTCCTTCTCTCTCTCTCCCTCCACAGATTACCATGGGTTAGCGCAGGAGAGAAGGGAGAGGATAAAGGGAGAAAGAGAGAACCTAGCAAACTCCTTCTTATATCAAATCGTTAAGGGCGAGTGTAAGAAGGGAGTGGGGGGAAGAAGGGGGAGAGAGAAAGGGAGATTCCCCTCCCCTACACGGCTAACAGGAGGCCAAAAAGGAGGAAGGTGGGGGACCAATTCCACCTCCTCCTCATTCCTTAACGAGACCCAGGAGGAGCGATGGAAAACTCCAGTCTTAATCAGTCTTATCAGCTGGGGTGATCAGGAGGAGCTGACACACACACACACACACACACACACACACACACACACACAAACACACAC
>NC_092287.1:8165296-8175296 GCF_036320965.1 Panulirus ornatus
TCACACTCCCTCTCCCTTGCACTCCAAGATCTTCTTCCTCCCTCACACTCCCTCTCCCTTGCACTCCAAGATCTTCTTCCTCCCTCACACTCCCTCTCCCTTGCACTCCAAGATCTTCTTCCTCCCTCACACTCCCTCTCTCCCTTGCCGCCGTCGCGCGAGAACCCCAACTCGCCCCTCCCTCCTTTTTGCTGATGTAAAGATATTTCCGTCAGCAGACAAACCCCTCCCCCCCCCCCCCCCCTGCTGCTGGCTGGTCTTAGCTACTCTAAATAATTCTTTGGCTGACATCAGATTGCTGATTTTCTGACGTTTTCTGTGACGCACGCACGACTGCGTTTTCTATTTTTGGGGGAAGAAAGTCATTTTCTAGCAAAACGCTACTACCCCGTACTTTATTCATTCGTTTACAAAACGTATAATAGGTATATATCATATATAGCTATAAGATTACATGTACGTTTATACTGTACACGAACTACAACTTCTAAGGGTCTTGATCAATATCTAATTCAAGTTTCGACCGTGCAAAACTCACCCCCGTCGACGAATCACCACACTGTTCGAATCCCTCTGCAGTAATTCACGGCGGCAGTGTGTGTAGCCAACGAGCCAGATCACTGGCCAGTCACTGCTGACTGTGATGGCTCACGGACCTGAATCACGCAGGTGAATGCACGAGGTAAATCATTTTGTCCATGTTTGAATCTGAAGTCTTCATGCGTGGTAGTTCGCCTAATATTTGAATACGAGGTCCACAAATATTTGGTAGTTCTGTTATTTGACCCTGATGTCCATGAATATTTGGTAGTTCTAACATATGACCCTGATGTCCACAAATATTTGGTAGTTCTGATATTTGACCCTGATGTCCATGAATATTTGGTAGTTCTAATATATGACCCTGATGTCCATGAATATTTGGTAGTTCTGATATCTGCCCCTGATATCCACACGTGCGGTAGTTCTCCTAATATTTGCCCCTGATATCCACACGTGTGGTAGTTCTCCTAATATCTGCCCCTGATATCCACACGTGTAGTAGTTCTCCTAATATTTGCCCCTGATATCCACACGTGTGGTAGTTCTAATATCTGCCCCTGATATCCACACGTGTGGTAGTTCTCCTAATATCTGCCCCTGATATCCACACGTGTAGTAGTTCTCCTAATATTTGCCCCTGATATCCACACGTGTGGTAGTTCTAATATCTGCCCCTGATATCCACACGTGTGGTAGTTCTAATATTTGCCCCTGATATCCATACGTGTAGTAGTTCTCCTAATATTTGCCCCTGATATCCACACGTGTGGTAGTTCGCCTAATATTTGCCCCTGATATCCACACGTGTGGTAGTTTTCCTAATATCTGCCCCTGATATCCACACGTGTGGTAGTTCTCCTAATATTTGCCCCTGATATCCACACGTGCAATAGTTCTCCTAATATTTGCCCCTGATATCCACACGTGTAGTGGTTTTCCTAATATCTGCCCCTGATATCCACACGTGTGGCAGTTCTCCTAATATTTGAATCTCATATTCGCAAATGGTTGGTAGCTGTCCTAACACCTGCTTCTGTGGGATTCGTACATCACCAGAACCCAGTGGTTACTCTGTGATTTTCAGCTGGAAAATGGGAAGCTCTGATACTTTAATTTGCGTAAAGCTATGTACTTTAGCGGATGCAGAATAGACGGGTCGTTCTTTGGGTGACGTAGTGTGTTGGGCAACGTTTGCCTGGGACAAAATGGGACCCTCCCACCCGCGGGCTTTCAGAAGGTTCGCTTCTACGTAGGCCCCTCACCCGTCTTCCATTTTCTTCCACGCTTGGTTCTTTCACGCACCCTTCCTCCTCCTCCTCCTCTTTCCTGCGCCTTCCCACACCCTCCCCACCTGTGCCGTGCGCCGGTGCCTGTTCCGTAGCGGGTCCAGCAGCCCCCGCCTCGCGTGGTGGGGGCTGCATGACTGACCCCCTCCACACACACACCCACCATCAACATGATGACAGAGGCTCAGCACTTCACCAGTCAACCCCGGACACTCCCGGTCAGATGTGACGAGAGCTGCCCGTCCCGTCCCGTCCCACACACCCGTCCCGTCTCGTCCCGTCCCAAAGGCACAGCACGGCAGCCTTCCTGCCACCGTCCGCCCACCGTCCAACCCACGTCTCTCTCTCTCTCTCTCTCTCTCTCTCTCTCTCTCTCTCTCTCTCTCTCTCTCTCTCTCTCTCTCGTTCTATTTTACTCTCTGTACTTCTTCCGTTTTCCCTTCCCATTTCTTTTTCTCTTTTTTGCTGTTGTCTTTGCCTTAAATTCCCTGAATAACGGCAGTTTCATAAATTCTCTTATTAATACTACAACTCATCTCCTAATATATATATATATATATATATATATATATATATATATATATATATATATATATATATATGAGTAGTGTATGTATGTTAATAAACTCATTTGGTTGAAGATTCCGCGCACGCGAAAACACACACACACACACACACACACACACACACTTAAAAAAAAAATTAAACATCCAGTCAGGTGGGCAGAAAATTCGCCACACGTAACATTATATTTTGAGATTAAATTCTCAGAGACACGTTTTCTGCCTGCACCTCCGTCTCCCCCCCCCTCAAAAAAATCGTCCCGATCCAACTGACCGACCACGGCTAGGACTTAACCACTCCTCCTCCCTCCCTCCCACCATCCAATCCAAACCCCACCCATGGACTGCGTCAGGCCGCCGGATATAGCGTCAAAAAACTGAAGGAATCCACGACACGTGCATCGCAAATGACCGACGTGACGCGTGGAGCGGGGAGGGAGGGAGGGAGGGTGGGCGGCGGGCGGGAGGAAAACATGGCTGGATTGCCTCCCGCCCACACACACACACACACACACACACGCCTCCTGCTTAGCTATGATTCCCGCCCGTAACGCCTCGTGTGTCCAGATCATGCGCAGCAGGACAATGCAATAGTGACGACGCCATGTCATCCTCCTCCCTCCTCCTCCTCTCAGGTTCTACAAGAGGAAAACGGTGACAATTAAAGAGAATGGTAGACTGGACGAAGGTGAAAGAAACGGTTCAACAATATAAAGAAAACGACAGAAGAAATAAAACACAATCGGGCACCAAGTATGTGTAGAGAGAACACCAAACTGGTAGATGACGTACCCAGGAGACAGGAATTTAACAGAACACACAGACAACATCACAACAGAACACACAGACATCACAGCTATCACACTAACATCACAGCAAACACACAGACATCACATCAAACACACTGACATCACAACAAACACACAGACATCACAACAGAACACACAGACATCACAACAGAACACACAGACAACAGCATAAACAAACTGACAGACATCAGCACAAACAAAAGCACAACAGAGCACAAAGGGAATATGCAACACAAGCACAAAGAGACAGACAAAGTGGTACAAAGGAACAGACAGACATAAGCATACATAGACCCTGAAAAACAAAAGGGAACAAAAAAAAAGAACAGACAGACGACAAAGCACAAAAAAAAAACAGACAACTGTGCCCAAAAGAACAGAGAAATACCGAAACAAAGACAACAGAGCACAAAAATCAGAGAGACAACAAAGTACAGAAAAACAGACACTAAAGAGAAAACGAACAGACAGACAACAGAGCACCAAAAGAACACACAGACAACAGAGCACCGAAGAACAGACAGGCTATAAAGCACAGAAGAAGGCAAGAGACAGTCAAACAGAAAAGGAATGAAATACAACCACCCACCCACACACACACACACACACACACACACACACACAAACAATATATATATATATATATATATATATATATATATATATATATATATATATATATATATATATATATATCACATCTTTTACACAGTAGAGGAAGGCGAGAGGGGGAACAAAACCATCAACAAATGAAGCACATCGAGGCACAAAAGAAACAAAAAGAAAAAAAAAACGGTGGGGAGGGTGCCAATCTCACTTGCAGCAGGGGGGGTTGGTTGTGAAAAAAAAAAGAAAAAATAAGTCAATAATAGAGAGAGAGAGGATAACATTCACCGTATCATTACCACGGTAATTCCTGATGGGTTTACGACTGCCTCTAACCTCCTCGTCTTAGCCATGGCCAAAGTTACCTTCACCTCCCTTTGGCGATCTGCCCCTCCAATTTTGTAGTGGTGAACTATCGGGGATGTTGGAGGAGGAGGAGGAGGAGGAGGAGAAGAAGAAGAAGAAGAAGAAGAAGAAGAAGGAGAAGAAGAAGAAGAAGAAGAAGTAGAGGAGGAGGAATAAGTAGAGGAGGAGGAAGAAGAGGAGGACGAAGAGGAGGAGGAGGAGAATGAGGATGAGGAGGTAGGGGGAGGAGGAGGATAAGGATGATGATGAGGAGGAGGAAGAGGAGGAGGAGAAGGAAGAGAAGGAAGAGCAGGAGGAGGAAGAAAGAGAGAAGGAGAAAGGGAGGGAGGGAGCCCACTGGTCAAACTGCCAATTCCCACTAATGGTTGTTCGTTGGCGGCAAGATAAAGGGGAAGGAGGGTTGGTTGGTTGGTACAACTCCTCTCCCGCTTCTGTTCCTCAGAAATCCATCCAGATGATAGAAAAAAAAAAACGAATATAGAGAAAATAGGGACGGATAAAAGGAAGGGGAGAAAAAAAGAAAAAAAACAAAGAAAATGGGGACATGGAAAAAAGGTAGGAAAAAAGAAAAAAAAAAGGGAACTGAAAAAAGTGAAGGGAAAAAAAAAATAGGGTCTTTTCTTTCATTTTCCTTCACAATAGCTAACACCCCAACGGGGCCAGACGCCGGCCGTTGACCTGATTGGTGGTGGGGAGTGGGGGCTGTACAGCTAACGACAGAACTATTCAACAGTTTAATCACCCCCCCCTACTGAGCACACCCATACGATCTCCCTTAACTACGACGACATTACAACGAGGCTACGACAACCACCTTCAAAGAGGACGTTACAACCTTTGAGTACCAGGCTACGACCACCTTCAGAAAGTACGTCCTCTGATAGAGAAAGTACGACCCGCTTAAGTACGACTTTACAACCTCAGATAACGGAGGTACGACCCCTTCCCCTACCCTCTAAGCGCGACATTGCCACCTTCGAGCACGACGGAACGACCCTGGAACACGACGGTATGTACGACCCCCTCAGATATGTGGTCCTGGCTGACCACACCCGTAAGGGTCAGGTTTGAAACACTGGCCTTACATCGTACCCAGGGGTCGTGATGTTTTGACCAAGGGTCGTACCGACGCGTCGTATCCAAGGCAGTTCACTATGCATGGTAACACAGCACCGTGAGGGGTCGTGTACTGCTAAAACGTACTATAGCAACACAAACACAACACCTGATAACAGAAACAGAATCGACGCCAGTAACGGGAGGACGATACCTTACAAACAGTAGAAACAGAAGCAACACCAGTAACGGGAAGAGAAAACTAACAGTAACAAAAGAAGCTACACCAATAACAGAAGAAGAATACACCTAAAAGCAGAAACAGAAACTGCACCAGTAACAGAAGGATAACACATAACAGTAAGAAACAGAAGCTACACCAGTAAACAGGAGGCCAACAACGCCTAACAGCCTAAACACATGCAACACCAGCAACAGAATCAACACTGTACACGCGGGACGCAAGAGACACGAGATTACCAGTGTTGCCGCAACACAGTGATGGCGGCGCCCCGCCCGCCACGCAACACCTCGTCAACCAAAACCCCCCCAAAAAATAATGACTTGAATATATGTCTCCCAGACCGTGTGTGGCTGTTGCTGTCATCTCCCTCACCTCCTCCTGCTCCAGTGTGGGTCGGGGGGTTCCTCCTCACTCCCGTCCACCAGGCTAAGCTCCCTCCTGCTGTCCTCTCCCTCACCTCCTCCTGCTCCAGTGTGGGTCGGGGGGTTCCTCCTCACTCCCGTCCACCAGGCTGAGCTACCTCCTGCTGTCCTCTCCCTCACCTCCTCCTGCTCCAGTGTGGGTCGGGGGGTTCCTCCTCACTCCCGTCCACCAGGTTGAGCTACCTCCCTCCACCAGGTCGCCCTCGTCACCCTCACCCTCCTCCCTACACCACCCAAGACATATGCTCACTCAGAGCCAGTCTTGTGACCCTCCCGTCATCCATCACCACGGGTCGCCTCTCTCGAACACCTCCCTCGCTCCTCTACCACACCAGAGCACTGCCCCCATGGCTTCCCTTGACTTTTAAGTCCCCCAACTCCTCCTTCCACCTCCACTCCACCTTCAACAGCTTGCCTCAAAAGTTGGTCCCCCCCCCCCTTTCTACCTCCTACAAACCTACAAATAGGACCCAGCTTGCCTCCCTCCCTCCTCCAAACCTACAAATAAGACCCGGCCTTCCTTCCTCCTCCAAACCTACAAATAGGACCCGGCCTCCCTCCCAACCGACAGGTAACTCCCTCGCTCTCCCAGGAGATCCATGTGACCTCTTCGTCATCCATCGATGGAGGGGGTCTCCCTCGCTCGTGGTCCTCCTCCTATGATCTCTCGTCCTGACGGTCCTCCCTTGATCTCCCGTTCTTGCGGTCTTCCTCCCTTCTATGATCTCTCGTCCTGATCGGTCCTCCCTTGATCTCTCTTTCTTGCGGTCTTCCTCCCATCTCCCTTGTTCACGGTCTCATCTTATCTCCCTTGTTCACTGGTCCTCCTCTCAACTCCCTTCCTCGGGGTCCTCCCTAGATCTCCCTCAGGGTCCTCCTCCTCTTCAGACCTCCCTTCCTCAGGGTCCTCCTCTGATCTCCCTTCCTCAGCGTCCTCCCTAGATCTCCCTCAGGGTCCTCCTCTCATCTCTCTTCCTCAGGGTCCTCCTCTGATCTCCCTCAGGGTCCTCTTCCTCTTGACCTCCCTTCCTTAGGGTTCTCCTCTGATCTCCCTTCCTTGGGGTCCTCCCTAGACCTCCCTCAGGGTCCTCTTCCTCTTGACCTCCCTTCCTCAACGTCCTCCCTAGATCTCCCTTAGGGTCCTCCTCCTCCTCCTCCTCCTCTTCTTCTGACCTCCCTTCCTCAGGGTCCTCCAGCGATCGTGGTCCTGCTAGATTCTGATCTCCCCATCTGATCTTGGTCCGCCTCAGTGAGCCCCAAGCCCCCCAAACCCAGCCCTCAGCCTCCCTGCCCCACCCATCTCCCAACTTGCCTCTCTGCCTCTCGATATTTTCTTCATTTTCGTGATTGAAAGTTCGAGTCCCCGAACGCCTTCTAACCCCCCCATTCCCCCTTATTTAACCCCCATCCCTCTTTTACCCCCTTCCATCCTCTCTCCCCCATCATCACCACCACCCCAACACACACATTTTCCGCTCCATGTCACGTGTATGGGTAAGGAGGCTCGTGTACAAGATGGGTTTCTTTATGATGCTAATGTTGTCTGTCCTCCTCCACACACACACACACACACACACACACACACACACACACACACACACGACCGGCCGGTCATTGCCTGTGATTACCCCCACACATCCCCCCTCCTTCCCCTGCACGTCATCATCATCATCATGTACGTACAGCAGCCATCATCATCATGTACGTACACCCGCCATCATCATCATGGACGTACATCCGCCATCATCATCATGTACGTACAGCCGTCATCATCATCATGGACGTACACTCACCATCATCATCATGTACGTACAGCAGCCATCATCATCATGTACGTACAGCCGCCATCATCATCATGTACGCACACCCGCCATCATCATCATGTACGTACACTCGCCATCATCATCATGGACGTACACTCATCATCATCATGATGTACGTACAGTAGCACAACCCAGTACACCTCAGCCTCTCCGTTCGTGCCGTCCTCACCACGCCTCTCTCTCTCTCTCTCTCTCTCTCTCTCTCTCTCTCTCTCTCTCTCTCTCTCTCTCCTCACCTACACGTGCTGGCATTCAAGTCCACAAACACACCTACACACACACCCACACACACACACACACACACTCGCTCTCCCCCTCCACCTCACACGAAACACTTGACAAAAACGTAAAATCACGCGACTCTTTTCAAATCTCAACTCCTCAGGTATTTCCTCTCTCTCTCTCTCTCTCTCTCTCTCTCTCTCTCTCTCTCTCTCTCTCTCTCTCTCTCTCTCTCTCTCTCTCTCTCTCTGCTGCTGCTCGGCGGTGGCCCCCCCGCCCCCCCCCCACCACCACCACACATCCATCCTCCCACATTCCCCTATGACCGCCAACTGACATTCCCATTACAATGCAACACAGTTTTAAGCCCCCGCTGCCGCCTCCCCCCCCCCCCCATCCCCCACCACAGCATGCCCCCCCCGCCCCCCCAGCCCCCACCACACCATGCCCCCCAGACCCCCCAGCCCCCACTATTTTTATAATTCTTTTCTTTCTTTTCGCGTTGGAGTGTCGCGTTTTCTCTCTAAAATTTTTTCCTTGTGTCTCGTACATGTAACTTTTTTCTTTCCTTTTTCCTTTTTGCGGTGGGTAATGTTAGTGCTGGTGACGGACCTGTCATCATGTTCAGTTAATTATACATGGAAATATCAAATACTTCAGTTTCTGCGAGGGCTCGCGCGCGCGCGCACACACACACACACACACACACACACATACAGTCATAAACACACACAAACACACACACAGTCACACACACACACACACACACACACACACACACACACACACACACACACACATACAGTCATAAACACACACAAACACACACACACACACATTCTGTCACACACACACACACACACACACACACACATACAGTCATAAACACAAACAAACACACACACACAGTCACACACACACACACACACACACACACACACACACACACACACATACAGTCATAAACACACACACACACACACACACACGAGGCACCGTTCGAAGCCCTGTGTGGTGTCGTATATCACACAAATTACATAAAGCCACGCTCCAACAATATGAAAATGTTCCACAGCCCATAATGAAACCCACCCACCCCCCCACACCCCCCATCCATAAATTCTTGTTCCAACCTTCACGAATATGAAAAAATATAGTCAATACTCCATCAGGAAAAAAAACTGGTGACTCCACCAGGGCATTGCAAACCAAACCACCCCTCCCTCCCGGTCGTCACAATAGTAAAAACCCAAATGATCAGACGTTCGATGGCATAATCCTTTTACGCAAAACGATGGGTGGGTTAAGGGTAGGGGAATGTGAGTACACACGGGAGAATTAAGCTGCCAAGTTTACATTTTTGGGATACTCACACGAGAAAAGGGGGGTTTACCTGCCCTGCCCGTATGGCTCGGGTCAACGCAGAATGTGTGTATGTATACTTTTTCATAATGAGACTCATCACCCGGTACATCTCGAGGCAAAGGCGTCTACCACTCACGTAATCATGGGGGTAACCTGAGAGAGAGAGAGAGAGAGAGAGAGAGAGAGAGAGAGAGAGAGAGAGAGAGAGAGAGAGAGAGAATATATGTCAAATGTCAACGGGGGGTTTCGCTTTACGTCAAGCAGCGCAAACACAGACACACTCAGACACAGACACAGACACATGCGTGCGTGCAAAACACAGGATAAAATGAGCCAGCTGCGTTTTAATTACAGTTAATCAACTTAAAAATACCATCTCTCTCTCTCTCTCTCTCTCTCTCTCTCTCTCTCTCTCTCTCTCTCTCTCTCTCTCTCTCCCCGACCCACCCATCCCCGAGACGCACACACAGAATTAATGACAATATGTGACAACACATCGAACGATATTAGCCACTGCAGTGTGATACCCTATATTAGCCTTCCCACTGACCGGATTACAACAGGGACAAGATCAAATCCAAACCAGACATTATGAAGTCTCCTTAATTGGATTCGTAATAAAATATCAGATCCAACAAGTGACCAACCGGAGAATTTTGAAATGTGAATGATTAGTATTATGATATCAATAACGG
>NC_092287.1:8177796-8197796 GCF_036320965.1 Panulirus ornatus
TGAAAGAATCCTCCATAATTCCAGCATGTCTGAAAGAATCCTCCATAATTCCAGCATGTCTGAAAGAATCCTGTATAATTCCAGCATGTCTGGAAAGAATCCTGTATAATTCCAGCATGTCTGGAAAGAAGCCTCCATAATTCAGTATGAGAAACAATCCAAGGAATCAACTACGAAAGTAAGCACTGGAAAAGAAAATGATTGGGTGAGGGATTCTGCTCTCCATCCTAATCCCTAAAGAGGATTGGTGGCACGAGTAATTCCACCACACAACATCATCAAAGCCTTGTTCTGAATCTGTAATCCCATTTATGGAAAAGTAAGTTCCGGGCGTATGAAAAAAAACATAACAGATTAATCATTTATCCATTATCCCAAATGTGTAATGACAGGGGAGGGAGGAGGAGTTCATCCTCATGAAGACAAACCCATAAAGGGATGGAGCAACAGTAGTAAAAAGAATATATAAATACCTTAATATCCATAGACGACAGGCAGCCACAACAAGCATCGTCAGTCTTCAAAGGCACGTCAGAAAGGTTGTGTGTGTGTGTGTCCTCAGTTGCCACGACTTTACCATCGACATGACAATAGGAGCAGCTCCTACCGCCTCAGAGCAGCATGTATTGAGACCCCCCCCCTGAGCGCGCTGAAGTTGGATTACGTTTCCATCAGAGAGCCATGCCAAGGGCATCGTCTGAAGAGCCTCCTGGAAGCGACATTGTTCTCTGCCTCACAGCGGAGGCGTCCGGTATTTCCAGACATTTTCCCTCAATCGTCCGCCCTTCTTCCCCTCCTCCTCCTCCTTCGCTATGTCGCGGCATCAGACCCATTCCAGGGCCACTTCGTAAGGCGGTACACTATCGCTCCATGAAGTCATCCCGCTTTCCAGACTGCTACCTTCTCCTCCTCTCCCACCCGACCCCCTACAACACTAACAAAACCTGCAGGTGAACCTGATCGCCTTGCTTACCTGAGGCTGAGAGAGGACATCTCGCGGCGAAATTTACCAGGGGCAAAGTTTATCAATTCTGAGCGGCTTGCGTACAATTACGAAACAAATCATCCCAGGTTACAATCCCTCGCAGCGAGGCGCGCCATTCCTACTGCATTTGTCTGTCACTGGAGAGCTTGAGAATCATACACATCCTCCTCACATTTAAGACGGTCTATTCGTTATCATACAACGTATCTCCTCGTGCGTTAAGTCCGCCAGACTGCGTTACGTCGCTGAATACACTTTCCCAGAATTTCTTGTCGCTGCAATATGAATGCCCGCTCTACCTCTCTCTCTCTCTCTCTCTCTCTCTCTCTCTCTCTCTCTCTCTCTCTCTCTCTCTCTCTCTCCCTGCATCGTTACAACATACCTCTGACAAGCTAGAAGGATCACTGCAAGCGCTCCCAAAGCATCAGATGCCTCACCATATTAGTCGGTATTTCACGGCCACTCTCGCAAGAGGCGTTGAATCAGGGTCAGCTGAGCGTCCCCCCCGCAGCCCATGGTAGATGTAAGTGGTCATCAACATTAACACACTGGCTGAATATCCCCCGTGAGGTGTTTCCAAAAGGCCAATCTCTCGTCATATGTAAGTAGGTGTGTATGTTAGGTTGGGCAATTATGGAGACACGTATGTAGGCTGGCAGATACACACACACACACACACCTCTCTCTCTCTCTCTCTCTCTCTCTCTCTCTCTCTCTCTCTCTCTCTCTCTCTCTCTCTCTCTCTAGTGGGAGAGCGGACTTGAACACCCGTGTGTGGGGGAATCGGACACACCGCTGCAAACGACGGCAAATCATTACCTTCCTTTTGTATATTGCGTCACGCCTCATAAAAATCGTGCATCCAGAACTGAAGGTCTTTCTTTTTTTTTTTTTTTACATATATATATTTTCTCAAAACGCAGCAGTGATTTTCTTTCTGTGGTGTGCCTGGGAAGACTCGATGGCCAAAGTACGACGTGTTCGCCCCTTGGGGTATTCCTTGGGCTTGAAACCTTTTGACCTTAAGAGGTTAGGGGGTTCTAAGGTCAGGTCACCATACCAAGGGCATCGCATCGTCGTGTCCGAAGGTCGTGCAATGTGACCCACACTCAAGCATCGTATCGTCGTGCCGGAGGGGGTCGTACCCTCGTGCTCCAGGGGTCGTACCTTCGTGTTCCAGAGTCGTGCTATCGTGTTTCCAGGGCCTTACTGTTGCGCTCAAGGGGACGTACAAAGTCATATGCTCTAAGGTCGTACCGTCATGCTCAAGGATCGTACCGCCACGCTCAAGGATCGTACCGCCACGCTCAAGGTTCTAACCGATCACAAGCCTGTTGGAGCAGCATGTACATTTCTTTATATATATATATATATATATATACATAAACGCGCTCCAGCCTCCGCTATCGGGGCCACAAAAAACTGAACTGGAACCAATGTTTTCTGCCATGGAATTGTGACTCACTGTACCATCTGTGGGGGCCCTCACCTCGTTGATCAAGGTCTTGTGCAGACACGGGCTAATGGTTCCAGGCATGTGGACCATGGAAGACCTCTCTCTCTTGTTTCCAGTCGCGGGAACCGTGACCCACTTCCCTCTCCCTCCATCCTCCACCTACCACTTCCCTTCCCCTTACATCCCACCTACCGCTTTCCTTCCCCTGTCCTCCACCTAATACTTCCCTCCCCTTACCCTACACCTACCACTCCCCTCCCCTCATTCTCCACCTACTACTTCACTCCTCCCCCATCCTCTACCTACCACATCCCTCCCCCCCTCCCTCCACCTACCACTTTCCTTCCCCTATCCTCCACCTACTACATCCCTCCCCCTCACCCTCCACCTACCACCTCCCTTTCACCCTCCACCTATCACTTCCCTCCCCCCCCCAACCCTCCACCTACCTCCGCAGGAAGGACCCCAGCCCACATTCTCCACAACTTCCAACCACACAACTTAACACACGGTAAATGGATTTGATTCTGCGTATTTTTTTTTTCTTTTTTTTTCTCCCTCTCATTACAAGCCTCAATCTTTGGAGGAGGTTTTGGAGGAGGCCCGTCGTCTGGTGCTGGTTATGATGGTAGGGGAACATTATGCTGGTGATGAAAAAAAAAAATAAAAAGGTGAAAAAGGATGAGGAAGTTCCCAGCTTCTCCGCCTTTCAGACCATTTCATCTTGAGCATATAATTAAAAACCCTCTCTCCTTCCCTCCAGCCCAGCCAGCAGGCGTCCCCCAACCCATCTTGGCCAACCACCTCACAGGACCCCCATCCACTCTTCCTCGAATCATTACATACAACTCCGGTGGAGGGGGTGACTTCTCATCCACGCGGAGGGACAGACGAGAGCAACGCCTCGATGGTGTACGACGCCACAGAGAGAGAGAGAGAGAGAGAGAGAGAGAGAGAGAGAGAGAGAGAGAGAGAGAGAGAGATTAAGATACCATTGTCAGTCAACTGGTTCATCGTATCTCCTCCAGCAACATGGAAGATGATACTCCTAGGATCCCTGTGGGTTGTGCGTCTCTCGCCCACGACCCGTACCAAGACGGACTGCGTCCCCGAACCATGCACGGCATCCAATGGGTCGCATCACCACACTAATGGCATATCTTACCTTAACTTCCCCACGCACACCACTCTCATCACCATGATGCACGTCAACTTAAAGTCTTGTCTTTATTTTTTCTATGTTAGGTGAGACGCCACGGCACGGGACGGGCGACTGAGGCCCTAATCAAGGCCATAACATTAGCCATACATTTGGGAAGTCACTTGTTTACCAAATGGCGTCCTAGCTACGTGTCTTAGGAGTATGTCAAAACTGACTGTTATATTTCCTTCTTGTGTCTTCCCTGATGATGTGATTATGACATGAAAGTGCACTTGGGAACTTATCGTGTTTCATTTCCCCGTAGACTCATAGGAATATATATATATATATATATATATATATATATATATATATATATATATATATATATATATATATATATATATACCTTAGCCTGAGCCAGGCACTCATTTTATCGACCAAGCCCTTGGGGTGGATGAATAGCTGGATCGACTAAACACCGATTACTGCAACCAGAATTCGAACCTAATCTCTACATCTCGCAAGTCCACCTCCCTTCTCTTTATAACGGCATACATTACCTTACCTCAACCCCAAACCCTTACCTTACTCCTCCCCTCTTCCCCCCCCCCCCCTCACGTTACCCTCACCATCAAACCTGTCAAAAAAGAACCACCCTTACCCTACAGCCCACAAAATCCCTGATCTTGCAACGGCAATTCTGTCGTTTCCGCCCTCAATCCAATCCTTCTCACCAGCCACTGACTGTCCATGCCAACCCACCTGAGAATCTGCTGGTCACCCAAGAACACTTCCCAATCACTCTAGGAACCTCCACTGTCATCCTAGGAACCTCTCCATCATCCCAGGAGCTTCCTGTCACCCCCAGGAACCTCCACTGTCATCCTAGGAACCTCCACTGTCATCCTAGGAACCTCTCCATCATCTCAGGAACGTCCACTGTCATCCTAGGAACCTCTCCATCATCTCAGGAGCCTCCACTGCCATCCTAGGAGCCCCTCCATCATCTCAGGAGCCTCCACTGTCATCCTAGGAACCCCTCCATCATCGCAGGAACCTCCACTGCCATCCTAGGAGCCCCTCCATCATCTCAGGAGCCTCCATCGTAACCCCGAGGGACCTTCCCCTGTCACCTCCTACGTCGTCTCGTCACCTTTCACGACCTCCCCGCCTGCAACCAGGTCAGAACCACCCCATCACGTGCACCTTCCATCCAGCAGGAGGACCTGGTCACCCGTCATGATTCGGTGAGCCATCCAGCAGGAGGACCGTCATGATTCGGTGAGCCACTGCTGATCTGCCACTTAGGAGGACCAGGTCAACGACAAGGACCTGATTGACCAGCAGGGCCTGGTCATCCTGCAGGACCTGGTGAGCCAGCCTGCACGGAGGGGGGTATGGTCAGCCAGCTGGTCAATCAGACGTACCATGTCAGCTGGCTAATCACACGGTAAAAAAAAAAAAAAAAAAAAAATGATGAATGACATCCTGCTCACCACCACGTCAGAGCACTCCTTCTCTCTCTCTCTCTCTCTCTCTCTCTCTCTCTCTCTCTCTCTCTCTCTCTCTCTCTCTCTCTCCTCTCTCTCTCTCTCTCTCCCGACCTCACCACGATGTCTTCCTAGTGTGAACAAGGGCATCAACGCTACTTACCTTAACTTTAAACACATCAACACTGCCTACCTTAACTTCAAACCCATCAACACTGCCTACCTTAACTTTAAACACATTAACACTGCCTACCTTAACTTCAAACACATCAACACTGCCTACCTTAACTTTAAACACATCAACACTGCCTACCTTAACTTTAGACCCATCAACACTGCCTACCTTAACTTTAAACACATTAACACTGCCTACCTAAAACTACAAAATACAGGTCCACGCGCGAACGCATCAATATCCGAACGCGAATCAATTATAAAGAAAGAATCAAATGTCTCATTAATTTGCAAAAATAAACAAATAAAAAAAATAACGCTATAGTACATGTCTTTGCCTGATACGTGTATATAATAAGTATCATAAATATGTACTTCACGTCGTTCAGCTTGTCCTGAGTTATAGCAACAGCGAGGGAAAAAAAAAAAAATTTCCCCCTAATTAATATGCAAAATTATGCACCTACGCGTCCCCAAATCTAATCAGGTCCTCACCTCCACAGGGGAAACTTGAGGTGTGAGTATGATCAGTAGGGGAAGGAGGGCGGGGGGCGCACCTACACTGTGAGTATGATCAGTATGTCACCTTCACAGGGGAGGAGGGCGGGGGCGCACCTACACTGTGAGTATGATCAGTATGTCATCTTCACAGGGGGAGAGGGGGCGCGCACCTACAGTGAGTATGATCAGTATGTCACCTTCACAGGGGGAGAGGGGGGCGCACCTACACTGTGAGTATGATCAGTATGTCACCTTCACAGGGGAGGAGGGGGGCGCACCTACACTGTGAGTATGATCAGTATGTCACCTTCACAGGGGAAGGAAGGGGGGCGGCACCTACACTGTGAGTATGATCAGTATGTCACCTTCACAGGGGAAGAGGGCTGGGGCGCACCTACACTGTGAGTATGATCAGTATGTCACCTTCACAGGGGAGGAAGGGGGGCGCACCTACACTGTGAGTATGATCAGTATGTCACCTTCACAGGGGGAGGAAGGGGGCGCACCTACACTGTGAGTATGATCACTGCGCGCCCCCTAGACCCCCCGCCCCTCCACACACACGTACACCACCACCACCACCACCACTACCACACAACGAGAGCAACCCAACCACAACACCACCTTCAGCCAGAGCCAGATGAGGGAGTTGGGAGGCGGCCGCGGGACTTCTCTCCCCCCACAGTAAACACTCTGGCCCTGGAGAGAGAGAGGGGGGGACCATTAATACCAGCAGGTGAGCTTTTATTGGTCATTAAGCAGGAACACGGCACGCCGTTTGCCTCCCATATTAGGCTGATGGCAGGCACCGTGTCCTCATGTACAGGAGGAGGGTGGCTGGAGCAGGGGAAGGGGGAAGGGTTGGCGGTAGGTGGTTCTGAATGGAAGGGGAGGGTGGAAGATGGAGGGGGGGTGTTGTTGGTTGGTCCCCCCCCCCTTCCCCCTCCTTCCCCAGAGGCGATAACACAGCGACTCACGAAGGATTACGGAGATAAACAGAGATGCAGGTCACACCCATGGACACATCAGGCACAACCCAGCCGGCAGAAGATGCTAAACGTTAAGAGAAAAAGTGGCTGGCGGGAGATGATTATGTAAGGACAAGACAAGAGTTACACACACACACACACACACACACACAACACACACACACACACACACACCTGGACCTCTGCCATGTTCACTGTGGCACGGCCGACAGCGGTGCTCTGCCAATGGCAACAGAGAGAACGACTCTATGAGTGAAACGAGACAGCTGCGGTGAAGGAGGGGAGGCAGACCAAACTGAGTTTTTGAAGGAGTTATATACGGTAGATGGACCTATTCTGGCATAGGGTCTCTCCAGATTCCCTAATACCTTTGATGAATTGGCCCAGAGAGTGCTGTCTATGTTGCCTAGAGAGAGACATAGGTGGATAGAACGTGTTAGTGAAGTAAACACAGTTTAAATCGGGGTCATCTGAAGCAGCTGAAGATGCTGTCGAGGGACACAATCAGCGTGGAGGAGGGAGGGGCCATCAGCGAAAGTTACCAAGGGCCTTAGTGTCGCATCCATCCGACTGTCCCGCCGTGTTAAGTAGCGGGAGGGAAGGCGATCGTCGCGTCATCATGGTGAGAGACGTTTTGCTGTGGAGGAAGAGAGAGAAGACAAAAAAGAAAAAACACCCATCTCAGACAAGCAGGATGAGGAAGAAGCCCCAAGAGAACCACAAACTTATGCCTCGAGGGTTTATGACCGCAAGAACGGGGACATCCACACACACACACACACACACACATCCTTCACCAACCTCCTCCTCCTCAACCTCCTCCACCTCTTCATTCTCCCGGCCTCCTCAGCCACCACTCTCTTTAATACAGTCCTCAGGTACATCGGATGGTCTCCTGTTCGCCTCCTACGAGGCTTGAAACACGCACCGGCCATCAACAGCGACACAAACCTGGCGACGAAGCTCACACGCTTCACATACATACTCCCCCTCACCAGGAGGCGTGGCTGGCTGGGAAGCTCCCTCCTTCGCAGCAACACTTCTGAGTTTACGTGCGTTCCCAGACTGTGACTCCGCCACACCCCTTGCCCTCGCACGAGAGAGAGAGAGAGAGAGAGAGAGAGAGAGAGAGAGAGAGAGAGAGAGAGAGAGAGAGAGAGAGAGAGAGAATACAAAACCCGCCTTAACACCTCAACACATCCTCCGTGTGCAGGGGAGAAATCCTCATGAGGTCTTATACCGGTCACACTTCGCATCTAGAGTAAAACGGTGAGCGCCCTGGTTACGCCAACTCGTCATACGTTGTAAGAGTGAAACGCGAAAGTACACGAAGCAGGTCCGTCAGGCATTCGCGTACGACTACCGACCGCACCACCATCTCCCGTGTACTGTCCTAGCGTTCGAAGCCATACAGATGGGAACCCAATTACCGAACGCGTATCTATGAGCTATAGAAAAAAAAAAATCGAAAAAAAAGGACCGGATCTCGTTTTTCCGGTGGCAACCGAAGGAAACCAAATATGCCACCAGGACCAAGGGCGTGACGGGAGCTTGATCCCCGTAGGACACTTCGATATCCTTCATATCCGGAGGAACTGGATCAAACATTAAGGATCGTATTTCAAGGCCTAATAATACTGGATCAGATACCTGACGCTCATGAAGACGGTACTTATATAATAATAATAATTATAATAATAATAATAATAATAATAATAATAATAATAATAATAACAATAATAGTAATAATAATAACAGTAATAATAATAATAACAATAATAATAATAATAATAATAATAATAATAATAATAATAATAATAATGATTACTAAAGGTTTATTTACTAGGAAAGTTATTCGTAGTAGAATAACATCATGTCTTAATTTACAATATTACACATTACAGGGGCAACATATGTTAAAGTGACTAAGCACGGATAATTCACGTTAAAATGATTTCAAACCACGAAAACGCTGTCATGAAACGACTAGAATAGAAGCATCATATAAAATCATGTGTCTAGATGAAACATCGGGCCTTGACACCAGGTATGGGGTACGTGAGGTTCACTGTAGCGAGATGTTCAACATCCAACTGTCTGTAGAAGGCGTCTTCCTCTCTACCATTGTGACCCCTTCGATGCACGTCGTGCAAATGACGTGGCAACCAGCGTCTGAAGTTCTTAAGGCTTCACGAAGGTTCCTTTCCACCCCGCCACCCTAAAAGGGGAACCGTCCATTGTTCGCGTCGTGCCTGCAAACCCTTATTGTTGGAAGTTTACACACAATGCTCTTTATCACTGATGGCCTTATAATGCTACAATGCACTCGACGTGGAATTTCCCCTTACACTTCGACGATTACTTTCGTGTTTTTAACACACACACACACACACACAGACACAGACACACACTCACACGAATCCTTTTTTTATATAGCAACCAAGCTTGTCGGAATACGAAGCCCACCAGGTGTTGCCCAAGATACGTGAGGTGTCAACACACAGCGACCACGAAGAATGTATTTCTTGAACACCGCATGTGCCCCCTCCCCCTTCCTCCTCCCATTTTCTTTACGTTGTTTACGCAAGCCTGTGGGCGACACACACACACACACACACACACAGTTCGCACAAGACACACTTTCTACTGTCTTATGATCCACGTCTGGCATGTTCAACGCTGCCAACGTGATGACGAGAGAGTTTGGTGTGGGGGAGTTGGGGGGGACACGAGAGGCAACACTGCATAGACAGACGTATCGAATGTCTACGGTGCATTCCAGTTTATCCCGCTGTTCTACGGCCGTGGCCACATATCCTCGTACACCGCAGAAAAACGCTCACTTATACAACTCACTTATAAGTAGATCTACATCTTTTATGGGGGAAAGAGAGTGTGTTTCATCTGATCTTCACAGTCTGCAATGCACGTCTGCTACAGTCTCCTGTCTCAGCCAGTCTAACCCTCAGCGCAGAGTTAACACAGTCGTCCCTCTGGCAGCAGTTACCAGCTCACGGTGGGCACAGTTCCTCTCAGTTCGCTCACTGCTCCTTCGGCTGGTCTCTCGCGTGGCTAACCTCCACCGGGTTCTCCCTCAATGAGACATCCTGGGTCCCTTGCCAATCTATGATAAACCCGTGGCATGTTCCTCATCGCGCCCTGAACACCCCTCCCCCTCACAATTCTTATCACACGCTCCTCATCGTATCCTGGAACCCTCACCTCTCATCCACCACATGTTCCTCATCGCGCCCTGAACACCCCTCCCCCTCACAATTCTTATCACACGCTCCTCATCGTATCCTGGAACCCTCACCTCTCATTCACCACATGTTCCTCATCGTATGATGGCCTCATTCATCAACGTCATTTAGTCTGGGGGTCTAACTCACTCTGACCTCGATGGTCTTCTACCCTCAAAGTTCGGGGTTGAGTCGACCAAGCTGCTCAAGACGACCAAGTTGGTAGAGGGAGGCCACGACCCAAAGGCCTAACAGGAACCCCTGAACAACCAGGTCGGTCGGATACACTTTGTTCATCCTTACCCCAAGGGCATTTTATAAGCTTCAACTTCCCCACCCACCGTGCATCCCACAGCGTTCCTAACGGCCACAGGGTATGTGTTGAGAAGTCTTGAGCCTCAGGTGTTTGAGGTGTTTTCTCTTGGGTCTACATATTGCACTGTCTGACGGCAGTGGTAATACAGTCCTTTCGTGGCCCAATGGAGAATTACCTTTACGTATAGGGAAGGTAACCCATCCCTTCCAGATGCTTCCCAGTGTGTGTCGCACCTGGCCAACCAGGTTGTTATACGTGGGCGTGAAGGGCGCTGCTCCTAACAGCCTGAGTCGACAAACGAGCCAATCCAACAGCCATGGGGGTCCCCCAGCCCAGGCTACGGGGGATGAAGATCTCTAAGACTTCACCAGATAAATATATATATATATATATATATATATATGAGTTTCCCGTGTGCACTCTTTCAGGGGAAAGCCTCACTAATTCAAGTCCTCCCCAGTGGTTCAAGTCCTTCATGGCGTCAATGCTGGCTGAGCGAATCTCTCTCTCTCTCTCTCTCTCTCTCTCTCTCTCTCTCTCTCTCTCTCTCTCTCTCTCTCTCTCTCTCTCTCTCTCTCTGTGCTGGGTATGGGAGAGTGTCTCGTGTGTTCGATACTTACTTGCACGAAACTGTTGTCGGAATATAGAATTACCCGATGGCCATTACCCGGATGGCATAAGTAATGGTCGCTGATTGCGCTCCCGGGGGGAGGGTGGGTGTGTGTGTGTCGCTACTCACTCATTTTCCCGGAGTTTTATGGCAGCGCTGAGCATAAGAGAAAAATTAATACGCTTACCCCTCCTCTCTCTCTCTCTCTCTCTCTCTCTCTCTCTCTCTCTCTCTCTCTCTCTCTCTCTCTTCCACTGCACATCTGTTCCAGCAGCGACATGCGGGTGTCTTACGTCAACACGCAAGCCCAACGGAGAGAGAGAGAGAGAGAGAGAGAGAGAGAGAGAGAGAGAGAGAGAGAGTCATCATCCACCCTCTATTATAAAACAACTACACATCCCAGCCCTGAAATATTCCCGCTGTGTTACGCTACAACAGACAGACACAGAGCAGACACGTCTCCTCTCTCCACATTCCCAACATCCTTGTGCATCATTAACTTCAAAATAAGAAATCTTCCCCACTGTATATATACAAAAAAAAAAAAAAAGAGAGAGTCTAATGTCCCTCAAATCCATTTTCAGTTCTCATGGCACAAGGCTTCAGTCACGGAGGGATGTAGTTTGGTCGCGAATGAGAAAAATGAAAACCCAGAAACACGAGGGACGAAGAGAGAGGTGCAGCAGAGGGAGAAAACAACGTGCACGGAAGAAGTTGAAGACGGCGAGGAGGAGGAGGAGGAGGAGGAGGAGGAGGAGGAGGAAGAGGAAGAGGAAGAGGAGGAGGAGAAGGTCAAACACGCGGTGAACGGATGGGAGAAGCTATTGAACACAGCCAGGCAAGATTAAAATTTGAACGAATCTGACAAATATACGGGTGGCTCTGGATGCATGAATTTTTTCAGAACGTTTTGGGTCAAAGGAAGTCCACGTTCCCTGCTACTGAAAGCAGCACAGCCTTTAATCAAAAGAAAACCCGCCACATGAGCTACGAGAAAAGGGAGGGTTGGGTGGGTGCGGGGATGTCTAGCGAAACATCAAGATTCCCCCTTTTCTCAAAAGGGCTGTGGGGTACCTACCTACCTACCTATCCTACCTACCTACCTACCTATCTATCTACCTACCTATCTACCTATCTATATATCTATCAAGTATATTACTACGAGTCCACGGGGAAAATGAAACACGATAACGTCCCAAGTGCACTTTCGTGTAATAATCACATCATCAGGGGAGAACACAAGAAGAGAAATATACAACACTCAGTTATGATATACAACGAAGAGACGTAGCTAGGACGCTATTTGGTAAACATTTCCCTGTGGACTCGTAGGAATATATATATATATATATATATATATATATATATATATATATATATATATATATATATATATATATATATATATATATATATACACCCGTCCCAGAGTCTCATCATATGTCAGAGCCATCCTTGTCCCCGCGGAAAACTGTCGTGTTTATATCATTTTCCCGTAAATCCACCTTCTCCTCCTCCTCTTCCACCCTCCCTCCCTCCCTCCCCTGTAATGGTCTCTCATTACCCGAGATGACTTGGTGTATTTTCCTACAATGTAATTCCGGTGGCTTGCATCTCTTTTTCCTCTTTTTTTTTCATTTTATTTTATTTTCAATCCGTCGCGTGGGTGTCCGTCACCCACGTACCGCGGGCTGTCACTGGAGCTTCTGGTTGAACGTATGAGGAATTCGCTAAAGACACGACCTTGCATCACGGGAGGTAAGACATCATCATCATTATCATCATTATCATCATCATCATCATCATCATTATCATCATCATTACCATTATCATCATCATCATCACCATCATCATCACACGCTCCGGCTGATAGAGAGATCTCGCTCTGTATCGTCTCGCAGTGTGTGTGTGTGTGTGTGTGTGGCTCGCTGGCTCTCGCTCTGTGCTCTACACTCTGGATGAGTGGGGGGTTTTTTAGTGGCTTTCCCTCCTGTATTATAATCAATGTTGTTATCATTATTATTATTATTATTATTATTATTATTATTATTATTATTTTTATTATTATCATTATCATTATCATTATTATTATTATCATTACAACACCAACAATTACTACTACTGTTATCATTATCATTGTTGTTATTATTATTATTGTTTTCATTATCATCATTATAATCATTATTATTATCATTATCATTGTTGTTATCATCATTATTAACATTTTCATTATTATCATTATTATTATAATTATCATTATCATTACTATCATCATTATCATTACTATCATTATCATTATTATCATTTGTGGTCTTAGATTCATGACAGATCTTTAATTTAAAAGCGACTATTCTATTACCCACCCTGTACCAGTCTTACTCACCCTGTACCAGTCTTACTCACCCTGTACCAATCTTACTCACCCTGTACCAGTCTTACTCACCCTGTACCAGTCTTACTCACCCTGTACCAGTCTTACTCACCCTGTACCAGTCTTACTCACCCTGTACCAGTCTTACTCACCCTGTACCAATCTTACTCACCCTGTACCAGTCTTACTCACCCTGTACCAGTCTTACTCACCCTGTACCAGTCTTACTCACCCTGTACCAATCTTACTCACCCTGTACCAGTCTTACTCACCCTGTACCAGTCTTACTCACCCTGTACCAGTCTTACTCACCCTCCCCCTCCCTCCCTCTTTTCATGACCCACCCTGTGTCAGCCTCACCAATTCCCCCTGCACCAATCTTTTGGCCCTCTAAGCTTCGACGATTCTTTCCGCTTCGTAACTTGACGTGTTTCTTTTACTCTCTCTCTCTCTCTCTCTCTCTCTCTCTCTCTCTCTCTCTCTCTCTCTCTCTCTCTCACACACACACAAGCACACTTTTCACAACAGATCACATACACAAAAATCGAAAAAAAAAAAAAAAAAGGGGAGGGATTCATCCTCACAGATCCAACTTTAAAGCGAGCCAAACATTTGAAGTACAAAAAAAAAAAAGGGAAAAAAACGAAAAAAAAGAGAGAAAGAAAGAAGAAAACAGTGTGGTGTGGGCGAGTAGGGAAACCTCGTGGGAGCCAGCCAACCCTTTCCCCTCCCTCCTCCTCTTCCCAGACTTCCGCCATGTCCTCAAACATCCCCTCCCCCCCCCCACCCCTCTCCCCCCCAAGCCTTCTGTCATGTCCTGGGTCGAACTCTGCACCCTGGGAAATATGTCCCGTTTTCTGTAAATGAAAAAATACAAGAAATGTGTGTGTATGTATATATATATATATATATATATATATATATATATATATATATATATATATATATATATATATTGGAAAGGATCACAAATGGCGTCCTAGCTTCGTCTCTTCGATGTATATCAACTGACTGTTATATTTCTCTCTTATGTCTCCCCTGATGATGTGATTATTACACGAAAGTGCACTTGGGAACTTTTCGTGTTTCATTTCCCCGTGGACTCATAGGAATATATATATATATATATATATATATATATATATATATATATATATATATATATATATATATATCATCCCTGGGGATAGGAGAGAAAGAAAACTTCCCACGTATTCCCTGCGTGTTGTAGAAGGCGACTAAGAGGGGCGGGAGCTAGGGGCACTGGAAATCCTCCCTTCCTGTATTACTTCCCTAAAGAAAGGAACAGATCAAGGAGCCCCGTGAGGAGTTTTCCCTCTAATGCCCAGCCCTCTGTTCTTGACGCTATCTCGCTCACGCGGATAATGGTAAGCATGTATGAAAAAAGATATATATATATATATATATATATATATATATATATATATATATATATATATATATATATATATATATATATATATATATTCTTATGAGTCCACGAGGAAATGAAACACGATAAGTTCCCAAGTGCATTTTCGTATAGTAATCACATCATCAGGGGAGACACAAGAGAGGAATATAACAGTCCGTTGACATACATCGAAGAGACGAGGCTAGGACGCCATTTGGTAAACATGTCCGGGCAGTTCAAACACCTTTCGGTACGGCAAGGTACGACTGTTTTAAGCACGACGGTACTACCCTTCTGAGCTCGATGGTACGACACCCTGAGGACGACGCGTCACGACCATGAGCGCGACCGCCTGACTGCACGACCGTCGGGGACGACCTTTGAGCACGAGGGTACGACCCCTGGGTACGACAACGGCCTTCGGCTACTGACCCGACTCTTCAGGGACGGGTCAAAGGGCAAGCCAGGGAGGTCATCAATCAATACCCCGAGGGGGTCGTAACGTCGTGCTCACAAGGGGTTGAGGTCCCCCCCCTCCCCCCACACACCACTCCCACGACCCCGGCCGGTGGTCGTGTGTGTGTGTGTGTGTGTGTGTGTGTGTGTGTGTGTGTGTGTGTGTGTGTGTGTGTGTGTGCGGTGGGGGAGGGTGGGAGAGTTGGCAAACATTACCACACACGCACCTCGGAGACACGACAAGATGCCCGACATTTTTGTCCTAACTGGTCCATACATCACGTTCTGACAGTAAATAAAAGGTGGTTCATTCCGGCGAGACGGTGGGGGGGTGGGGGGTGGAACAGGTGGTGCAGGGGGAGGGTGGAACAGGAGGTGCAGGAAGAGGAAGGCCAGAAGGGGGGAGGGGAACAGGTGGTGCAGGGGCGGAGGACCAGGTGGGGGATGTGGAACAGGTGGTGGAGAGGTGGAGGGCCAAGAGGAGGTGAAACATGATGAAAAGATGTAGTAGAAAGTGGAACAGGAAGAGGAGGAGGAGGAGGAGGATGGGTGGAACAGGAGGTGTAGGGGATAGAGGACCAGGAGGTGGAACAGGTGTAGTGGAAGGTGAAACAAGAGAATGAGGGGGAAGGTGGAACAGGAGATGTTGGCGGACGCGGACGACCAGGCGGGGGTTATGGAACAAACGGGTGGAAAGGCGTCGTGGGAGATGGATCATCAGATGTGAGTGGGAGGGAGACGAGAGGGAGTGTTGGAGAAAGATCACCATCCAACCCGCACGTCTGCATCTCCACCATCAACCATATGACCGACGACAACATTATATAAAGGGGTGACCTGGGGTGACCTAGAATGACCTCTCATCTCCCGTGCGTTAAGGCAGGCAGGAAGTGAGGGTAAACTGACACACACACACACACACACACACACACACACACACACACACACACACACACACACACACGCACACACACGCGCGCGCGCTGTCCAGGGTCTATATAGGTGAGGGAGGAAGGGGCCCCCTGCGCCTTGAGGCTTCCAAAAGCCTGGTCGACCAACGACCCATCCCCCCTTAACACTCTGGGCCCAGCCCGGGCTGCTGTTGCTGCTGAGAGAGAGAGAGAGAGAGAGAGAGAGAGAGAGAGAGAGAGAGAGAGAGAGAGAGAGAGAGAGAGAGAGAGAGCAGCTTCTAACAGCCTGGTCGACCAACGACCCATCCCCCCCTAACACTCTTGGGCCCAGCCTGGGCTGCTGTTGCTGCTGAGAGAGAGAGAGAGAGAGAGAGAGAGAGAGAGAGAGAGAGAGAGAGAGAGAGAGAGAGAGAGAGAGAGAGAGAATCACCCTCCTCGAAGACTTTAACAAGGTATTCTCCCTCTCAGCTCCGCTCGTCCAAGGGAACAGCACGTCAATTGTGAAGGAAATCCCAGCGCACAATACCCGACATTTGAAACAGTCATATAAAATAGTCTACGTTTTACCACTGCGCTTAATACTTTAAGCGCATTAAAGATACATGACTTTTACAGAGAGGGAGAAAAAAAATTGCAAAATATACCCTCCCCTCTCCCCCCCCACCCCCAAAAAAAAAATATCCATGGTACAAAAATTATCCATGAGCAAAATATCACAGAAAATATCCAAAATACGAGCACGTAAACACTGGCAAACACTATAAACAATAACGCTGCTTCACAAAATTAATTAAATCAGAAAAAAAAAACATACAAAATATGTAATACAACGCTGGTTACTATAAAAGAGTACTGAATAAAACCCCAATACAAATGTATTCAATGAAATATACCAATTTCTTTTTTTTCCCCCCTGACGGAAATGAACATGTACAAAAGAGAGAGAGAGAGAGAGAGAGAGAGAGAGAGAGAGACAGACGACAGACAGACAGAGAGAGAGAGAGAGAGAGAGAAACATACCATCGCATTATATATTTAATAACATCATGTGTATGCTTGTAACTGCCTACGTGTAATCACCCATTACATATTTACTTTATTTTTTTTTGTACTGTAAAAGGGAAAACGGAAAAGTTTTAAACGCACGCCCCACATGGGGACCCCCGTCTCTGGAACTTTCCTTTACCATCACAAAACTTTGTCAAAAAAAAAAGTTCCATCATTCAGTTCCCTTCCTCCTCCTCCTCCTCCCACCAAATTCATCCATGACCCTAATGCTCATACTTTCTAAGTCTGTATCTACCCTCATACTTACAAAAATTACGTCTTGACGTATTTTCTAAGTCTGTATCTACCCTCATACTTACAAAAATTACGTCGACGTATTTTCTAAGTCAGTATCTACCCTCATACTTACAAAAATTACGTCATGACGTATTATCTAAGTCTGTATCTACCCTCATACTTAGAAAAATTACGTCGACGTATTTTCTAAGTCTGTATCTACCCTCATACTTAGAAAAATTACGTCTTGACGTATTTTCTAAATCGATATCTACCCTCATACTTACAAAAATTACGTCATGACGTATTATCTAAGTCTGTATCTACCTTCATACTTACAAAAATTACGTCATGACGTATTATCTAAGTCTGTATCTACCCTCATACTTAGAAAAATTACGTCGACGTATTTTCTAAGTCTGTATCTACCCTCATACTTAGAAAAATTACGTCTTGACGTATTTTCTAAATCGATATCTACCCTCATACTTACAAAAATTACGTCATGACGTATTATCTAAGTCTGTATCTACCTTCATACTTACAAAAATTACGTCATGACGTATTATCTAAGTCTGTATCTACCTTCATACTTACAAAAATTACGTCATGACGTATTATCTAAGTCTGTATCTACCTTCATACTTACAAAAATTACGTCATGACGTATTATCTAAGTCTGTATCTACCCTCATACTTACAAAAATTACGTCATGACGTATTATCTAAGTCTGTATCTACCTTCATACTTACAAAAATTACGTCATGACGTATTATCTAAGTCTGTATCTACCCTCATACTTAGAAAAATTACGTCTTGATGTATTTTCTAAGTCAGTATCTACCCTTATACTTACAAAAATTACGTCTTGACGTATTTTTTTAAGTCTGTATCTACCCTCATACTTACAAAAATTACGTCATGACGTATTTTCTAAGTCTGTATCTACCCTCATACTTACAAAAATTACGTCATGACGTATTTTGTGAATCAGTTTCTTCCCTAATTTCAGAGTCGTGGCCTCCTGGGTGTTCTGTCTGCTCATCCTTGGGAAGGAGGAGGAGGAGGAGGAGCGGGAGGAGGAGGAGGAGGAGGAGGAGGAGGAGGAGCGGGAGGAGGAGGAGGAGGAGGAGGAGGACGACGACGACGACGAGGACGACGACAACGACGATGTTCACGAACGACGTCATTCAAGACGGGTTAACTTGAAAGCTTAATAGGTCATGATCAGGTCATCCCTTACTCTTCTCTTCTCTTTCTCTTAATTATCTTCTCTCAATCATCTTCTCTCAATTATCTTCTCTTAATCATCTTCTTAATTATCTTCTCTCAATCATCTTCTCTTAATCATCTTCTCTTAATCATATTCTCTCAATTAACTTCTCTTAATCATCGTCTCTCAATTATCTTCTCAATTATCTTCTCTCAATTATCTTCTCTCAATCATCGTCTCTCAATTATCTTCTCAATTATCTTCTCTCAATTATCTTCTCTCAATTATCTTCTCTCAATGATCTTCTCTCAATGATCTTCTCTCAATTATCTTCTCTTAATCATCTTCTTATTTATCTTCTCTCAATTACCTTCTCTCAATTATCTTCTCTCAATCATCTTCTCTCAATTATCTTCTCCCAATTATCTTCTCTCAATTACCTTCTCTCAATTATCTTCTCTCAATTATCTTCTCTCAATTATCTTCTCCCAATTATCTTCTCTCAATTACCTTCTCTCAATTATCTTCTCTCAATTATCTTCTCTCAATTATCTTCTCTCAATCATCTTCTCTCAATTATCTTCTCTTAATTATCTTCTCTTAATCATCTCTTAAATCATCATCTCTTAGGACCCCCAGTGGCTGGTCTGAACTCCTTTCTACTCGTCTGAAACGGTCTATGTGGTTGAGGGATGTGTGCAACACCACACAGTGCTCACACTCTTACTCCAGCACACATCCCCTCGTGTATGTGCCACTCGAAGGAGGCTAGCCACTTGGAAGCCACTGAGAAAGAACACACAGATCTTCAGTGTCGTCTGTGTGTGTGTGTGTGTGTGTGTGTGTGTGTACACACAACACAGTAATTAACTACTCTACCATCATCACACGCGAAACATAGGATGTCACAGGCCCCGAGTATAACTCCAAGCCAAATATGATCTACCTGTGGCCCGCTCAGACACACCCCATGAGGCAGGCAAGGGTGTTGGCCTTAAACCCAATATACAGAGCCGAATACAGACACCAGTAGTGGCTCTGTGATCACAGAGACACCAGTAGTGGCTCTATGATCACAGATACACCAGTAGTGGCTCTGTGATCACAGAGACACCAGCAGTGGCTCTATGATCACAGATACACCAGCAGTGGCTCTATGATCACAGAGACACCAGCAGTGGCTCTATGATCACAGAGACACCAGTAGTGGCTCTATGATCACAGAGACACCAGCAGTGGCTCTATGATCATAGAGACACCAGTAGTGGCTCTATGATCACAGAGACACCAGCAGTGGCTCTATGATCACAGAGACACCAGCAGTGGCTCTATGATCACAGAGACACCAGTAGTGGCTCTGTGATCACAGAGACACCAGTAGTGGCTCTATGATCACAGAGACACCAGTAGTGGCTCTATGATCACAGAGACACCAGCAGTGGC